>NC_134957.1:4848484-5151515 GCF_965638725.1 Aptenodytes patagonicus
CAGACTGTATTAATAATGTATCAACCCATCCCAAGGGTTCTTTCTGCCATGGCCTCTGAACTTTTTCTTCAATGACTGCTCAAAATCAGTTACAATTTATTCTGATGACTGTAACTTGCTCCACATTTTTGAGGCACTAAAGCTATTCTTTGGTTGGTGACTATGGCATATCTTCATCAGTTTTAAAATAGTATTTTAACAGAGTGTTTACTATGATAGCTCTGACAGGCAATTGTGCCTTTCATGTAAAGGTCATTGGCTCGCTTCTGGCCCTAGATAGTAAAGGTTGAAAGTCATTGCTGCCCAAAGGCTATTTTGTACCCGGTATGAAGTGAATTGATGGGTTTGGTCCAGAGCTTTAGTGGATAAATATCCACATCACAAATTATCACCAGAATTGACGATACTAATGTCATTCTCAACAGAAGGTCAAGGAGTGAGTTGGCATAGAGACTAAATTGTGTTCGTAAGCCTAGAAGGCAAGATAAAAACAGACTAACTAGGTGGTCTAGAAAAAGAACCACCCCTTTCCTATAGCTGTTTCAGAGCTGTCAGTCCAAGATTCTTCACACTAAATTCACTTTCAGAAACAATACACCACTGGGAGGATTGCTAAGACAACTAACTGTTGATAAACCATGAGATTTATTGGCAGCTATGAAATTTAAAGATCCAAGAAGCACATAATATTTAGACTGTTGCAATCTCCTCAATCAGTCTGTACTTCATAAAATCAAATTAATTGAAATTAGTAAATTCAAAACACCTGATCTGGCCTTTCCATTATCCAACCTTCTGTCAGTACAAGTTTATCCTTTGCTATGTAATGTCTAAATAATTGTACGCATTCCAGTGACATCATTTCCACTAAACCTTTTTTGGGGTATTTTTCTTTAGACTTTGTTTAGATGTTTTAGAATTAGCAAAATTTGAGCTTACAAGATTTGTTGGGAACCATATGTATCCACTTTTTGAACAGCTGAGAGTTTTCTTCTGCTCCACTTTCTGCCTTTTGAATGCCATGGGGAAAAATTTGTCTATCTCAGACCCTTTTAAAAGTTTTGTTCATTTCCAAAGGAAATTTGTAGTGTTTGCACCATGTTCTTTCAGGAAAGGTTGCCCTTTTTCTGTACTCATAGTAGCATTTATATAAAATAAACACTGCAGCTTTAAGAAAACATTTTATTCTAGCATTTATTCATTGTGCACAGCTCATCCACGGGGTATGCAATTTCTTCCACGTACGTGATTTTGCATGCATTTTTTCTGGACAAAAGTTCAAAGAATTACAATTATATATAGTATTCCTATCCATTTATACAAATAAATGAACGTTTCTTGTTTTTTTAAGAACAAAACACTAGTGCTATCTAAGTCAGTGGCTAACTGATGGTAGTGAGACTACATGCCCCTGAGAACGACACTCTGCTGATTTTTTACATTCTGTCAACTCAGGTCCCTTCTTTCAGAAGTTAATTCTGACAAATGAGAGCTCCTCAATGAAAAGCCTGCTTGACACAAGTGGAAACAAAAGGCCAAGAAAGTTTAACAATGGGTGAATACAGTTTAATACAAACTCTACCTCTGGTGATATTTCTGCCTATGGGACAATGAGCTATGCCTTCCGCACACCAGTCTGGGATGGAATTGGTGCTTCAGAAAGTTATGGTTGTCTGTATTTCCTCCGGAACTGGGATAATCTAACAGCATTCCGCACTAGGAAACGTCTCTTTCCATTGTGGTAGTGTGCTTGCTCTCCTAAATACAGTTACAGATTTGATAAAGGATCCACATAAAACACCTACCCCAAACTGTACAGAAATCTGCTTTAAAAAGCAGGTAGGCAGGAAAAGATAGAAATTCCTCTTTATGCCACATGGCAAAAAAGTGAACTAAAACACAAACGTATTATTTTTCAGGAGAAGGCACTGATCACAAAGAGGAGTGAATTCCAATATAAGAATGACTGAGCTCCAAAAGAGGAGTGAACTTACCAGCACGACCTGGGCTCCGTAATTGTCCCCCTGCCAAGGCGATGCCCTCCCCTCCCTCACTGGGCCTCCTGACTGCCACGGAATCTTCGCTGGATTCACAATTTCAAAGTGCAACGGGCGCCTCTGACTGAGCATTTCTGCTGCAGTGCTGACTCCAGCCCCGGCGCCGAGCCACAGGTCGCCTTCAGGACGGTTTCTTTAATAAACTAGATGATACCCCAGCCCTAAAACTGCACGATTCCTTATGCATTCAGTGCAACAAATGGACTCCAGGATTTTTTCCGGTGATCATAAATATCTTGCCAACCATGTGCACTAATATTTAATAGAATTAATTAAAAAGTTGCAAAGCTCTTCCACTCAAGTCATTACAGTCTATAAAAGAGAGCTATTCAGGTTGTTTACTGACTCTGACAGAAATACAAAGATAAATAGACATATTAAAATGTATAAACAAGCTCTCTTTTGTAGGCACTACGTTTATTTTAACAGTGTCAATAAATGTCTGCTTATATGGGTTCAGCAGTAACTAACGTTCACCAGGAGGTACATTTTAGAAACAAGAACCAGGAAAAACCTCTATAAACACAAATGGGAAGATTAAATGTGGAGTGAAAATTAAATCTGTTAGGAATTTCCCTTGAATTTCTATAATTGAGTAATTTGGGAAAAACACTAGTTTCAGTTTTGTCATAGGATAGAAATCCAGTTTGTAAAAAGATTAGAAAGGTAACCAATTTCCTTATTAAAAATATAGGAAATATGAATGACAGCATTACTGCATTATTAAAATTTAATTTTAAATTACAATTTATAGGATGAAAACTGCTCTTTCTTAATCATGCTTGCTGCCATGGAACAGCTTTAGTAAAGTATGTTATTATAATTTTACTTCCCTGTTAAGAAATTAATTCTGAGCATTACAAATTGCTTGAGATATTATACATATATCTATTTTTATATATAAATATATATATTTTTATATATATTTATAAAATATTATTTATATATATAAATAATATTTTTATCTAAATATCTTTTTTTCCCTTTCAGAGACTGGCCAGAGACTTTATATGGGGGGCAATAGAAGAGAACGATCTTCACAGCCTACTTGCATTTTCATTTCACAAACTCTCATTTCTCTGCATTATTCTAGTGGCTGCCTTTAACACTACCTTCCTGCTGGAAGATAACTGCCAAAAAAAGAAGAGTTGGAATTAAAAGTTTTCCAGGCTGCTACCTACCTAATGTCTCCTCCGTTGTCAGAAAGCATACAATGTCCCTCCATTTTCCACAAAGCCAGTTCCCTTCTCATCTCCAAGGAGGACTTTGGGCAGCATGAGTAAGACATGCCAACTTAGTGGTAGGCAAAAGAGAAAATCAAAAAGGAAATATGCAAATTAAGCCATCTTTTCATAGGTATCCTAAAATCACATTGTCTGTTGGTACTGATCTTTGATAGGAAGAGACTGGCTTAAATCTAAATCCACAGTCATATAGCTCAATTAAGGTGAAGATGAATGAACCGGACTTCTTCATTGCGATCATTTCTTCTTAACAGGGATATTGTTCCTTCAGTCTCAATGAAAATCTAGCTTTAACACCGGTGCTTAATTTATTGTCAAATTAAGCAGGCAGGATTTTCAAATAAGAAAAGGATGAAAAGCATGTAATTCAAATCCAGCCATTCTGTTCTCTTATTAAGATTGGTCTCTCTGCGCTTTAAAATAAAAGTCAGGGCATAGTCAGACCTGACAACTAACATTATCTGACCTCTATATTTGTTTATGAATATAGGACAGATTTATTTTAAAGAGGTAGGCCACGATGATTCAGATAAGTCACCCCGAATCAACTCCACACCATGATTAAATATTACTGATAAGTGTCAACTATTACAGTAACCCTACTAAGAAAAGGCAAAAATAAATTTCTCCCTCTGAAGTGCAATCACAGAATCATAGAATAGTTTGGGTTGGAAGGGACCTCTAAAGGTCATCTAGTCCAACCCCCCTGCCGTGGGCAGGGACATCTGCAACTAGATCAGGGTGCTCAGAGCCCCGTCCAGCCTGACCTTGAATGTTTCCAGGGATGGGGCATCTACCCATGGGCAGCAAAGCTACAGCTAGTGAATACGTGGAATGGGATCGACAAATACAGCTGGTGGATACAGGAGGAATCCATATAGATGACAGTGAAGGAGAATTTCCACTGCAGGTGGGTGCTACTGTCTGGATTAGATATCTTCTGGCAAAGAACAGGCCAGACTGGCAGTCCTTGTTCACTGGCATCCCACTCCAAACTGAGCAGGAATTAGGTCAAAGGGGCACCGAACTCCAGTTCTGCAAGAACAACTGATAGGACAGGACTACTTTTCAAAAGAAAAAAAAGAAAGAATGAAAGAGACCTAAGTTTGTTATGGATACAAAACCCAACAATAACTCAAAATGAAAGGGAAAGGGTCTTAAACCTGTGAGGTAAAGTCTGCTCAACTGGGATGCATTGAAACATCTTTGCTGAAAGCCAATAGTTTGGGCTTTTTTAAAAGTCTCATGGACAAGTACAGAGGACAAGTATTTGAGATATATGGATGTCACAGGACTCTTACAATATAATTCTACTATCTGCTTAATTGTCATGGAAAATGTAGTGAGATTAACATTGATATGAGCATTACTAAAATTCTGATTACTAATATTCTCAGGAACGGTGTTAATTTTACATGCTAATGAGTAGATAAAGAGAATTAAGATTCCTGAGGGAGAAAAAGAGGTTGACTGAGGTATGAAATGCGCCTAAGACTGCAGTCAAATATGACTGTGGATGTGCTCTGTTTCCGTAAGCTGCCAGACACACTAACTTGCTTTCTGCTTGGGGTAGAGTTTTGTTTTGTTTTTTTCTTGTTATTGTTAGGGGCTTTATATGTAGAATGAAGACCACTGTGAAGAGTTGTTCTTATGAATGTAATGCTTTATTAATATAAACAGTGCTTTCATTAGGGTATTATGGTAAGGTGGTATAATTATAGGTGGGATAAATAACATGGAACACGCAAATCTTTACTTTCAGGGAATGCTTGATATAGGACACCAGGGAATATTGCCTGAGTACAGTTATACCTTGGTGCTCTCTTTTAATCCTCATCACTGAAAAAGGAATTTATTCCTTCAGGTATTTCAAATCAAACTACAAATACTGCAGTGAAAAAAATCCCAACAAATAAATAGGGAAAAAATACAACAACAAAAAAAGCCAACTGGCAACCTATCTTGTTCCTTAAGCAGAAAAGAAAAACAAAGACCGCTACTTCTTTTCTCTGTAATAAATGAAGTCTACTGATAAACTTATTGATAGACAGATATTCTGGCAACAGATTGTCAAAACGTGTCACCAGACCACACAAGTAACCCATACTCACTTACAAGCTGTCTGCACAGTTAATCTAAGAACCTGTAAAATATCCCATGTTTGGAGTATAAATATCTTGGTGATGAAGTAAATTCAGAATGTTTTAAATGTTATTATTTGAATTTTCAAACACACATGACTGTTAAATATGCAAAGACCTAAATTAAACTTCAATATTAAGACCTATCTCTAATAAAAGAAAATATGTATTCACAGTTTCCCAACCAGAAAATACAGTTACATATATAATAGCAAGTGCAACTTTGCATGCTGCTGTTGTAGCAGTAATGGACATCCACACACACCCCCCATGCCAAATGTTGCAATGCTTGGTGTTAGTTTAATGGTTGAACTCCAGCTGTGATTTTTCAGGGGAAGATTTTGCACTGGTTACTTATTGACAGACTAAAGATTTACCTAAATCTTTTCTGAGAGCTTGTTCCATCACCAGGTTCCACATTGCACAGCCACTACATGAGAAAAAGTTAAAAGCTTGTAACCACTTAAAAGTCCAGTTCTGTTCCTTCTGTTCCTCCTAAATCCTTCCTCTTTTCCACCAGTCATTAGGAAAAAGGGGAAGGCCCTTGTTAAGCAAACCATGTACTGCTACACCAGTAATTGTTTTTTGGTTATAGCAGCTGTTCACTCGTGATACAGCAGCAAGAAGAGACTTCTTCTTAATGGTTCTGTGGAGATACTCAAAACCTGGCTGGACACAATCCTGGGCAACCTGCTCTGTCTAACCCTGCTTGAGCAGGTCCCTCCCAACCTCAGCGATTCTGTAACTGTCATTCTCACACTTGAGAATGTTGTTTGCTTTGCAGGTATTTTACTTCCATTTAGGTTTATTACTAGGAAGCCTGAGATGTAAAATGAAAGTTTCATGTAAGTAAAAATGTCTCTTTCTCCACCTTCTTGTTTCCAGATGGCTGAGCACTAGACCAAGTGGAAAAGAGGGTATGCAGTCTCTGTGGAAGAGAACCAGCTAGACTCTTCCCTGTATCTCTGGATAGTATTTCTCTAGTTGGCTAGCTATTCGTGATCCCTATTGGTATTCCCTGTATGATGTTGCTGCTTTATGATGTAAGAGGATACTGTTGCCTCAAAACTAGAACAAAGGCTCCATTTGAGAAATAGCTGCATTAAAAAAGACTACCTGGCAGAAAAAGCAGAAAGAAGATATTTTGCTTAGAAGAGTTTGGCCTCAAAAGAGAGATTGGGAAATATTTGCAAGAGAGGTACTGGTAGGAGATGGGTGTAAGATACAAGGAGGGCAGCTGGTAGGACAGAGATAAAAAAAGGGATGTATACATATCCACTGCAGGATCCACATATTACATCAAGAAATATACAGGACAATCTCCCATTTCTAAAATTCCAAGAGTTAATACAAAGGGACAAATATATAATGGAATAGGACATAAAATGTCCTAAGCAATGCATCTGCTCTCTCCGAATTGAAATACGCCGATGTACAGGCTTAAGTATCCCTTAGGCCAAAGACTCTTTCAAATAGAATTTTTGGTAGCTAAAGTAACATTTGCCTAAAGTACCTGTCAAGCATCCATTGAGAACCGAATCATGTGATTTCTAACTATATATCATCTTGGGCTACTGTCAAGATCTGGTGGTGACCTGATGTTGAACATTGCAGTAAAAATATATTCTAATTTTGTTCAGGAAAAGCAGGAAAAAGATACTTTGCTCAGAAGACCTTGCCGATGAAGAAAGGAAAAGCAAAGCCAAACCCTAACTCAGAAGGAGCAGACAGACCTTCCACACAGCATCTATGGCCCAGGAAATCTAACTTTTCATAGCACCACCTGGACCGAACAATGTTGTTCCTCCTCCATTCTATGTCTTCCTATCAGTATCAGCCAATTTCTCAGAGCAAGGCCACAATCTCTGTCTCAGATGGTTTAATTTTTCTTCTCCAGCCATCATGAGGCAGTGTTTTCCCGTTAGATATAATGTAAGTGGTCCAAGCTGCCAGCTGCAGTATAGCTAGCCTCTTTTGGCAACAAAAAATTGTATTGTTTTCCATGCTTTCCTTCCCTCCACCATTCAGGGGCATATTTGGCACAGAAAAGTCAACAGGTGTACTTCATTGTTAAAAAGACATGGGGCATCAGTGCTTTGAAGATGTTAGTGTGACGGGTCTCCCAGCTGCAAATGATGCCGCTCACCTCATTATGCAAAGTGCCTATATAAAGCTATTATTGCTTGGCATCTATGCCCCAGTGAGGTGGTCCAACCAATTAACAAGCACAATATCAGATGAAAATGGACACGACTGCAGGCAGCCAAGACTCCCTGCATTCTCATAAAGCTTTTTTTTTTTTAAATCAAAGTTGGATTTCCAAGTCAAAAGTGTGAAACTGTCTATGTCTGTCTTAAGTTTACGCATCTAATGATAAGGCATAATAATAATCCCCTATCTAGTTTCATTATATTCTGTGATATAGAAAATACAGAAATTTAACAGATTTATAATGTCAGAAAAGTGGTATCATAAATACATATCTGTCTACAGAACTGAATGTTAAGACCAGCTAAAAGAACATAGTTGTGTTTCAGATTAACAGACTGATAAGAAGAAGAACTAAAAATGTTGTGAGGACTCACATATGAGATATGAGTAAGGAGTCCTTGGACTGCACCGCTACCGTGTACTTTACTTTTGCATCTGTAAAGGACATCCTTGCTAACTGTGATTATGAATGGCAAGAATTTCAGTGATGTTGTCCAACACAACAGTTGTGCATATCCCAAAACTACTTCTTTCCAGTCCAATGGAGTTCCAGAATTAGAGAAGTCAAGTACTGAGGAACATGCCCACAAGGATTAGCTAAGCTGAGAAGGGAATCCTTTCTGCGTTTTGCCTGATACTACTTCTGTTTAGTTTTCAGACTCCAAATAAAAAAAATTATTTTTAAAACATGCAAATGGAACATTCATTAGAATGGAATCTACACAAAGACACCTTCTAGAATAATTTTTAAAAAATCAAGAAAAAAATAAATAAAGGGACACTGTACAGAAGTGAAACAATTAAATTAGTAAGACTGAGGCAAAGTGCAGTTTTATATCCCAGTCTGAGCAAGACATGCAGTATGCTGTTTCTGCTCTGATACATCAATGTAAGCATAATTTCACTGAAGTCAGTTTAAAAGCCTGGATTTCCACAGAAAATGTTTATGCATTTTCATAAATGTTTGATTTGCTCAAGAAGACTTCTTATTATAAACAAACAAAAAATTAGGTAGTAGAAACTGAGTAAAAGTAGCTTTAAAAACCAAGACTAGGCTTAATAGAAATCATTTTTTTCTTTTAAGGATACTTTTATTCCTTCTGGTACAAAAAAAAGAGCAACTAGAAAGGTGGATATTACAACAGAATTGAAAAATAGTTAATAATTGTTTGAAAAAATGCTCTCTTTTGATTTGTCAGAAGAATTTGGTTTTGAAAAGCAATTCTAAAGTATTTCCTCTTAACTGTGCTTGCTTCAGTGTTGTTATATGGAGAATGAAAAAATTCAAGACAAACTTGACACTTCTGTCAAAATGAACACATTCTATGTTCCTCTGTTATATCTTTTGTGTTTTGCACAGGTGGGAGTTGGGATCTACTGTATGAAGAGGAGAAATGTTCAGCTGTAGATTTATAAGATGTATTTCAAAAAATCTACATTGAATCCATCACTTCCAACAAAACTTAGTTCTTCACTCTTCAGCAAAATGGTTTTGTTTCTGAATGACAAGGCCAAACTCACCAGGCCTTTTAAAATAGCCTGGAATATATACAAAATGTCATCTACATATATATACACAGCAGCTATACAATATAGACTGTTCTTTAAAAATTCCTTTTGAGGTGTTTTTTCCCCAAATACTGAACTTTCTGATTTTCTTTTTCCTGACAAACTAGTACAGATGTTATTTATTTCAGTAAAGAAGCAGATAACAAAAAGGCGACTAAGGAGTACTGATTTAAGTTTATATAAAGGTTAGGACTGAGGTCTCTTTTTATCCTGTAAGAAAGGAACAGTTTTCATACAGATAATTCTTATTTTGTGAATGGCTGTCTGAGATAAGCTATGTGGGATACTGAATACAACAACACAAAATAGCTAGAAAAAGGAAGTAATTTTATCTATACTCCCAATATTCTGGTTTGTATAAAGTCTTATCAAATATAACAAGGTGAAAAAAAACCCTGTACTTCCATTAATTGGTTGACCATTGCAACCAAGAGGTCAGACATACATAGAATCTGATCTATACCCTTCCAATTAATGATGGTTGCTCTAGGGCCAGGCTGGGTACTTACTGCGCACATTATTGTCGGAACACAGTTGTGCTGCATTTGTGGTTAGAAGATATTTGTATTCTAACAGCAACTTGGGATCACAGGAACAGGACCTTGGTTATCCTAAATGCTTAAAGACATGTTAAAGAACAAAACCCACAATTTAAACTTATGACAGCATTAACCTTATAAAGAGATATAAAGAAGACAGTAAGAAAACAACAAGCATCTATATGCTAACCTGTGTTGATGTGGAGATACCTTGCTTCCCTTTCAGCTGTTGGTTGAGTTGGGATGCTATGTCAAAGATTTCCCCTTTCCAGGGCAAGATGACACAAACAGAAATTTGTGCTCAGTCCTCCAGCCCTCACTAAAAAGCTCTGTAAGGCCATAATACTTGGGGAGGTGGAAGGGAAGGTTATTGTGCTGAATTGCTGCTAGTAAACACACACTGATGGAAAGCCAAACCTCAACACTTTGTCTAAGTCAAATGAACAGGAAGTAACTAAAGTTTGAACAAAACAGCATGAGCTAGGAAAATGAGATAACCTCCCACTCCAAAATACAAAAATTTTAGTTCTTAGGGCATTGTGCTTGGATATCTTATAGTTAAGGATTCAACTCTCAACCCACAGTCTATGAAGGATCTCAATGCAGGATCTGCCATAACATGGACATTGGCAAAAGACAGCCATGCTTTTCCCTGTATCTTTGTGGTGGTGGGTTGACCCTAGCTGGCAGGTAAGCCCCCACCTGGTCATGCTCACTCACCCTGGTGGGATGGCGGAAAGAATCAGAAGGGCAAAATTGATAAAAACTTTTTTAAAAGTCTTTAGTTTTTATACCTTTACTCGTTGAGTCTCACTCTAATTCAGTATTTTACTCAAAGAAATTTAGGATATGCCTAAGTTTGCACAAAAACAGTACAGACGTGATATGGTGTCTTTTGGTAACATTCAGGATAAATCTTGTGGTTAAATTAAGTTGACTATCATGTGGATTAATTCTGCTGTGTGATTTATATGAGTATTAAATAAATTGTCAGCCCTCTAAAACAGGTTCAGTTAGGCATATTTGTTTTCCCTTTCTTCCTTGCCTTGTTTGTCCCCGGGCAATGAGAAGATTATGGGCATCATTAGGACTGGAGAAGATGTCGACAGTGAAATTGTATTCCACTGTTACTTCTACCACTGATCTACTATGGTATATTGAAGAAGATGTTTTATCTTTCTGGACTGTTGGTTTCTTCTCTCATTATTTATCTGTGCTGATAAATTGTTCTGACTGTCAGAACAATCTGTATGATCCATCAACTACAATGCATCCAGCCCACTAAAGGAGTTCAAAAAACCTAGTGGATCCCAAATTAAGGGAGACTTTTAGGTACATCAACTATAGTAGAAGAAATCTGTAGCTGTATTGGCTATTGGAAGCCAATGGAAGATGTAATGGAAGAACTGAGCTGGCCAATGGAAGAAACAAAGTCAATAAAACCCATGAGAGAGAGCAGAACTGCATCTTCCGACCACTATTCTATTTCACAGGAGAATATGTATTATCTTCCTAATGGAAATACTTACATGTCATCGGTACATTGAAAATATTTTTTCCACTAAGGGGAACATTTTCACCAGCTGTAATTTACTTTACTATTACAACTAATTATTTTATTATAGCAAACTCCAACTTAATTTTATCATATGAACATATGATTTGTGTTATCTACTGCTTTACAGACATTAATAAATGTGAATTTCTCTTTTTAGACTAACTCTCTTACCCTTGTGCTTACTTGTGCTGTTGAATCTGTGGGCATGCCCATAACAAGATGTTACTAGAAATACAACACCAGCAAGCACTTCCTCCACAACACACCTTTAAACATTGGCAACACTTGATTGGCAGAAGAAGTAGCAACACAATTCTCTGGTTGTGTTCATGAATGAGCATGCAGAAGGTGTTCTGTGATGAGGCTGTGTCTGTAAGTAAGGATAAGCATCCAGTGGCAGCAGACAGCACACCTGCTACTGGCTGTGCATAATGAAAAGGTTTCACCATGTGCCTAGGGCAGACAAAATCCTAAAGTCAGCTTTTGGTGGAAGATGTATTACTTTTCCATGCAGGAAAACCTTACCAACCTCATGCAAATCCAGAGGCCAAAACATTCATCCACTATTTCTAGTGTGGTGTGAAAAGGCATTGCTTGCTATTCATCATTACCAGTGCCTCGCTTTTCAATCCCCAGCTCCAGAGACCTGTCTGACAGAAGCATTGCCACTTCAGATGCTCCCTATCTGTTCAGCTGGATGGCTTTTCTCTACCCTTGAACTAAAGTGCTCTATCCCCTCCTTTTCTGCTACTGACAGGAAAACATTAAACTTTTGCCAAAAATATCTCCTCTGATCTGTATTTTTTCTATCTTTCTTTACCGAGACTGCTTAAGATAACTTACTTCCATCTTGACACACAGCTCCCTTTAGGCACCAACTTCTCTGTGATAGATACTTCTCTCCTACCTGCTTCTCTCATTTCCTCTAATCACTCTTATTTGAATCTCCCTCCCCTCTCATAATAGGCCTGGTCATGATGCCTTTGCTGCTGTGCTTTGAAAATGAACGCTGGATGCCCACTGACCGTATGCAACCATATAGGTGTTGATGCCTATTCTCAGGCAGCCTTCAGAGTCTATAATCAAGATCTCTAAGGCTAGTCCTAACCTCTCCGCTGCAGAAAGCTTCCCCTCCTGACTACTGGAGTTCACAGTTTCGTCTTCTGAGTCTGTACAGTACTTAAAAAGTAAGTGGAGACTATAAATTCATATTATTATACTGTACTGGTTTCGGCAGGGATAGAGTTAATTTCCTTCCTAGCAGCTGGTACAGTGCTGTGTTTTGGATTTAGGGTGAGAACAATGTTGATAACACACCGATGTTTTAGTTGTTGCTACATAGTGCTTACACTAGTCAAGGACTTTTCAGCTTCCCACACTCTACCGACTGAGCAGGCTGGAGGTGCACAAGAATCTGGGAGGGGGCACAGCCAGGACAGCTGCCCCAAACTGGCCAAAGGGACATTCCATACCATGTGATGTCATGCTCAGTATATAAAGCTGGGGGAAGAAGAAGGAAGGGGGGGACGTTTGGAGTGATGGTGTTTGTCTTCCCAAGTAACCGTTACGCGTGACGGAGCCCTGCTTTCCTGAGATGGCTGAACACCTGCCTGCCCATGGGAAGTGGTGAATGAATTCCTTGTTTTGCTTTGCTTGTGTGCGTGGCTTTTGCTTTACCTATTAAACTGTCTTTATCTCAGCCCATGAGTTTTCTCACTTTTACCCTTCCGATTCTCTCCCCCATCCCACCGGGGGGGAGTGAGCGAGCGGCTGCGTGGTGCTTAGTTGCCAACTGAGGTTAAACCACGACATATACACATCATGTTAATGGAGAAAGCACCTAGACTTACAACTCCCCAAATAAAAAACAGATAAGCAAACAAAAATCCTGGAAATAAAAACCTTCTCTCTGGGACCACTGATGCCCTGTAAGACCCTGAAGTTTTGGACAATTCTTCCACGGTATTAAAGCCTCACTGTCTTCCTGATCAGCCTGCAAGCTCTCTCAGGAAGCTTTCTCTCATTTGTTCAGGACCAGCTTTCTCTCACTCGTTCAGACAGCTCCCCAGCTCAGAGAACATGCATTCTTTTCTCATCTGTTTTCTCACTAGGCAATTGTTCTAATTTAGAAGCAGACAACCTGAGACGATCAGTTTCCTTTAGTTTAACCACTCTATTTAGCATATTCAATGCTTTACTGAGAAAAAAATCGTACCATCTCTCTCTCTCTTCTTAGATGACTTTTGTATCTGTTCTCGGATAGAGTGTGTGATCTATGGCATAGTCCCAGCCAGCAAGTGGCAGATTAAATACAGACTGAGGAATAGAGTGGTACATGAAATTCATAAAATAAGTCTGGATTTATAAATTATACATACATTCCCCAAATTGTCATATCTCCCAATCTTCTCTCTGCTGTTTGCCAGATTTTCTTCCACCAGTCACTGTCACATCATAGCTTCTCCTTTCTTTTTATGTCCTGATTAACAGGACATCTATATTCTCCCTTGAGCATTCTTCCTCCCAGCAAGATTGTTTTCCATATCCCTACAGAGAGGGGCCAAAAAAGCATTTGTGAGCCTGAGATGCTTCTTTTTCAAGATAAATTATGTGGTCTAATAAAAGATAATACTTTTTTCTTATAAACGTACCTCCTTGAGCACAATTCAAAGGCTTTAATATAGGTTCAGAAAAAATCTATATGAAGAGAATTTATTCTTAGATTACTTTAAAAAAAACAAATTTAGACCTTTTTTCTATATGTAAGGGGATTGTCTTAATCTTTTGGGAGGGACAGTTTGACTCTCAGAAAATTGATAAAAAGCACAGATTTTGCAATTGGAAAAAGCAACCAAATATGGAGTGGTCAGATTCTCCTGGTAGTACTGATTCTTTAGTGATGTTCAGGACACTTTTGAAAACCACTATGGCCATATACACCATTTGCACCCCATGCTCTATTCCAAAACTTAGCCAGCAGAGTAATTAATTTAGAATAAAGAGATACAGAACTAAACAGTAGTTCGGAGAGGGTGTTTGGGTTTGGTTTTTTGGGGCTCTTTTTTTTTTTTCCAAAAAATTTACCAACCTTTATGTCTCTAGCTTCATTACTTAGCTCTCAATACTCGGAAATTGCCTAGAGGATGTGACAGGTTCTGCAGCATGGCTCTGTAAATAGTACACAGCTGTATAGCACTGGCATGCAGATGTTTTTATATGCCAAAAAATAAGTACCAAAGAAGTACCAAATTTTTGCCAAGAAATAAGTACCAAAGATGGACCAAATTTTGGTAAGAGAACAACGTGTGATACTAGAAAATGGTTCATTAACACTGAATTCCTTTCAATGTTTGAGTAGAACCAATACTCTCATTTCTGTCCCACAGTCAAGTCTGCCATCTGATTTTTTCTATCACTCTTTGCAACAATTTTCCTGGAATTGAATGAGTGCATATGGAATCACAATACTCGGTGCATACGAGTACCTCTTGCAAGTTCTCTTCTTACCCTGTTCCCGGTTTCATCATTTTATTCAAAATCAAGGGAAGGTGCACACAGGCCCTTTGTTTTTTTCTCTCCAGTGACTTCTCCTATACATTTCCATCTTGAATAAGTGCCATTTTGTTTTCCAAAATGTGTATTTTTATGATGTGTATATTAAACACGCTAGAGACTTGCAGCAGCTATATAAGCATTACTTTATATGATGGATTGATAGAGTAAGCAACCTCTTGAAAACAGAACTGTCTTGCAGTTTTACACTCTTTAATTGCACACTATGTGTTGCTTTTGATTTTTCTTTTTTATAATGAGCCTTTGTTATACAAGTTACACTTTTAGACCTAAACTGATGAGAAGCATCCAAATACACCATACATAAAAAAAATATAAAGTATAGGAAATACAAAAACAATGTGATTGGGTTAAGAATGTCTCACTGATATAGTTTGGAGAGTTTAGTGATTCAAGGAAAGTAGTTTATTCTGCCTGTCTTACAGTAAAATGAAATTTGCAGGTAAAAGGGAGCATCTGTGCACAGATTACACAAGTATGTATCCAGCCTTACCCTGGAGTTCAACGTATTTTTTTCTAACACAAAACTAATAAACAACACAAAAAGAAAGCAAAGTCCTTGACTATCACATGGTACAGTTCTCAGATGTCTTCCCTCTTACCGCTTCATAGTTGACAGAAGAATGTGCCTTTAATACCAGGTTTGTGTGACAGACACATTTAGTTCGTTCCTACCTTTTCCTTTTCAGAAGGGCAGTAAATATGTTAAATCCTCTGCTTAAGATGCAGCTGTAATGCTTCCGTTGTGTAACATTGTGCATAAGATATACAACAATCCAACCTCCAAATGTCACATTTTATTCAAAAATGTTACTTTCTACTAGATGGTCTAAAAGCGTAGTAGTTCTGCAGCTGGGACTGGTAATATTCTTAATTACAAAAGGACATCAAAGAGTGTTTTTCCATGTTTCATTTGTAATAGGAACATTTTTTTAAACTTAGTAATAGTTATGTGTTGATTACAATTTCAAGTGTCCATGTTGAAACTAAATCTATTATTTCATGGTTTGACCTTGAAAAATATTTGGGTTTAGTATCTAGAAGACAAAAGCACTCAGTGCCAAACAAATCATAATTTTTAAAACAGGAAAATGATGAGAATAGCAAGAGTGGCTATAGCTCAAGATATGCCATGCTGTTGTAAGAAAAGGCACAGAAAATGCAATAAAAAATGTCAAATGGCAAAGGAAATCACAAAGGTAATGATTGACAGAGAAATTACTTTTACTTTGTTCTACATTTTATTACTTACTCAACTAACTGCTGTTAGACAAAGGACACAAAACACCCTCTATCAGTGCTTAACTAATATATGGTTGATCAGGAGGGGCTCATATTCATCTCCACTTCAATCACCACAGCTCTCAGTGGAGAGGAGGGTCAGAACACTGGGGGTACCATCATCTTAAACTGTTGCAGTGAGTTTTGCTAGAGAACATCTGTCTAGGACAAATATTGAAGTGCCATAGTTACATAACTGAAATGTAGGTGGATGCAGCACAGATAATATCACTTTATTGATAAGATCAGCAAAGAACCCATAAGTATCATAAGCTCTCCTTTTGGGGATTTATTAAATAATACAGAGTAAAATTTAATTAACATGAATGTTGAATTTAAGAGTAGAAAATAGTTTACAATGAACAATTTAGCTCTTGAAAACAACTTACTTTATATCGGTTAAAGTGTATACAATGAAAGATTAAAATAAAATCCACTCTGAGAGAAACATGCTGGGGAAGTTGCAGTACTGGCACCTTCTGGATACATATAGCATGGATGAACTGTAGTTTAAGAGCAGTATAAGTGTGCACAGTTTTCCTTAAGATATCGTACAAAATTTTATTAGGCTAAACAAAGGCGTATACATTTTGGTAATTCCAAAAGGATCACCATACACTTCAAACTGCTTTGTAATCTAGACATGAATAGAGTGGGGGGGGAAATGCCATTTAGATTAATAAAAGCTTGAGTACATACAGAAGAATAGCTGCTATGCATATGAAAGAAAGATATGAGTGTATATATATAGTATATAACACTGACAACTGGCAAATGAGAACAGAGTTAAAATTTTTAGTTTGCAGAAGTTTGTGAAATACTGGTGTCATAACTTCTGAGTTGATGTGATGTTAGTAAATAGAACATTTATCACCTGACTACCTAAGAAAACTAGTGTTACTTGAAATCTTTAGGCTTTATACATTTTAAAGAGAAGGGATGTAATTCTGTAAGAGTTTGGAGAATGTTTTTAACCACTGAAGATCATTTTCAGTACCTGTGAAAGTTAAGTTTCAAACTCATTTTGGACTTTGGACATGTAATTATTTTCAGTCATTAGGTATTGCTCTTCTAAAAGCTGTTCACCTCAGAATGGCTTTTAGATTTATGAATCTTAGGAAAGTAGACCTTACCATTTCCATGGTTCATCTGTTTCCCTGCATTACTCTCAAGTTAAATCAATCTTCAGATTCATAAAACAAGTCTGTAAATATTAATGTCTACCAGAAGCAGTCTCACCTTGGATAACTACCATAGCAGAAGAATACTGGGGAAGCAACATCTTTTTGAAAGTCCTTTCCGGCAAAATTAATATTTCTACTCCAGAGCAAGAAAAGAGAAGAAAACACTTATGAGAAAGATGTAAAATAATATGGAAAGGAATGGAAGCCGTAAGCTGATTGGAGAAAAACAAGAACGGGGGAAAGTCAAAAGTAAGAAAAAAGTGCAATGTGCCAAAAAGATATGAAAAGAAAGAATAGAATCAAGGAAGGCAGAAAAGAGAAGAAAGTATACAGCAGTTATAGAAAAGAGAATGAATAACAGAAATCTGTGGGAAAGGAGAATAAATACAAATGAGATTATATTTCCTTTTTTACAGTTTCTAGAAAAGCATCAATGACAAAGTACGTAGTCAAATAAATGAACGAGTATATAAAATGGATAAGATATATCCGTAGAGGTCAGGGGCACATATACTCAGATTCATCAAGAGCAAGAGAACGCCTAGGGCTGGTTCTTAATACCATCACACTAAGACAGCAGCATATATTGCCCTGCATTCCTCCTTGCAAAAAAAAAAAAAAATTAAGCCTGGTTTGTATTTATTGCCAATTCCTTGATTTTAATATTTAACATGTACCATCCCATAAAGTGATGATGACTGGCATCAAGTTTCTCTGGTCTCTTATGCACTGGTTTATTTTGATTCCTTTTTTTTGTTCTCATTTTAAGTTTTCCATTTACTTTAATTAATCTTTCCTCAGGTGGTCGTGTCTCACAAGTGGGTTTTGTGTTTGGTGCTTTTTTCCCTTTTCTTTTTTTTTTAGGCAAATGTACTCACCTGGTAGGTCTTCTTGTGCTTTCGTGGCTTGCTTTCTTTTTCTCAAAGAAGGGAAGGAAAGATTAGAGGGCCATTGAGTACAGGCAGGAGAACCGGGCACTTGTCTTTGCAGTGATGTATTTTTTAAAAAATTGGCAATCCAGGGGAATTAAAACAAGAGTGGAAACCAAGAACTTCTGCCAAGACAGAGAGAGCAAGAGCATGTATTCTTTCTTCCAGTTTCTGACATGATATGTTCAAATACCTTTCGGATACAGTATGTCAGCTTGTGTTTCACCATATGATATGACATAATGCAACATGACACACCAATTGTTTTGTGACAGAAATGTAAAGAAAAAGAGCGTCTCCACTCTGCTGGTAAAGAAATCATTTTAAGTAGAGAAATAGCCAGATTTCTCCTAAACATTAATGCATCAAAGTGTAACAGCCTTGAGAGCTTCCCCCTTCCTGGAGCTCCTGCTGCCAGGGCTCAGGGACAGCTCAGCCGCAGTGCAGCTGCGGGCTGTCCCCTTCCCTAGACAGCTCTGCTGGGAGGCCTGGGCCAGGGCTGACCCCCCCTTCCTGTGGGAACTGCTTTTAAGTTGACACACTCATGCTTGGCTCCAGCCTGAACTACAGCACCAGCTGTGTCGCAGCCGGGGCTGTGCCCGGCCGTGGGCCCCATGGGTCCAGACCTGGACCAAGCCACAGATTAACTTCCCAGCCTCACCTCAGACCTGCCTCATCACTACGGACTCGGCTGGCAGCCACTGAGATATGTCTGACCTCAGTCAGCGTCACCGGACCTGGTCCCCTCCCTGATTCACTGACTCGTGTGCCCAGCCTGACCCCATGGACTGTTGGTCAGAGCCGGCTGCCATCCCCAGGCATGCCTCTTCACCTTGCTTGGGGACTGCGCGGTGGGGCCCTGACTGTGTTACCACGCTCGGCTCCTCTCCCTTAGGGAGCAGCCAGCTGTGCTGTGCCCCAACACAAAATGAAGAGTGTTCATTCAACCAGAAACAGTACTGCTCCGTTTAACCCTATAGGTCCTGCTGGTACTTTCCAATCCTGGTATATTTTAATTGTAAACCTTTTAACGTCAAAGCACGTTTGTAGGGCCCTGGGTGAATGGATGACCTTTAATTTTAGACATGTATTATGTGTTCAGAGTGATTAAAGGAGGAATCGAGTTCAGCTTCTAACAGCTGGAAATATCACGCAATCAATTTGAGTATTATAATTTTGAAGCTTTTCAGCAACAACATTTCCAGAGATATAGAGGGTTTTGTTTTGTTTTTCGCTTTTATCAACTATTCTCTCTTCACCAGGTCTACCCAATCTCAGAAGGCTGCATCTGCCTTCTCAGAGGCACAAACTCTGGCTGAAGAAACAAGCAATGTAATAATGCAATGACTGGAAGATGTCATCACCTTCAATTGAATCTATGACTAATTTCCAGATAAAAGAGATACCACCAACAGAAGGGAGGAGTACACCAGACCAGCGTTACTTCAAGTGTACTGAACTGGCGGGCCAGGAATATTTGCATTTATGAACCTAGAACAAAGCCTCCCACGATACACAGCAAAACAATTCATGTGGCATATCACAACTTAGTGTGCTAATTTGAACTAAGACATATGCTCTAGAAACCCCACCAGTTAACTCCAGGCTATGGCAGTGCCAGTATTTATATATTTACAGAAGTGTGAGTCCATTGGCACTTTCAGGTGAGGAAGAAAGAAAAAAAAAAAAGACGGGGCTTTACTAACTTAGGTTGTTTTATCTCGATTTTTCAGGTGTCGTGCAATAAACCTCCCTTCTAAATAAAGCCCATGGTACCCTAAAGCATACCTTCAGGGTAGATTTCCAAAGAAAAAGAATTAAAATTAAAAAGACTTGTGGAGGTATAATAAAGGAACCCAGAGCCTCCTATTATTGGGTACACCACAAACACAAAGGAAACAAAAACCTTTTTGAATATTTCAATTAATATTTTTGGAATATGACTCCTGAATTGCAATAGCTTGAAGTCAGTGATATTTCCAGCCCCTTTTTTGCAACAGAGTTTAGTTTGGCTAGTGAATTTGTGGGAGGTATAGGAAATTAACTCCAAGCAGCATTTTTTTTTTTTACTGCCTCTTCCCTGATACGAAGTGAGGGAATGGGAGCAGAGTGGCAACAAACCTCTGTGTAGTTACAGAGCCCATTCTGTCCTCTGTGCTCAGGTACAGAACTTTTCTATAATGAAAAATAGGTTTTGTCTTAAATGACTCTTGAAATTCTTTCAACTAGGGAATTGCAACAGTGCTATTAAAAACCAGTTTTATTGACATGACACATTTCCTAGGATAGGCCATTAATCATTTTGTGTTATTGTATCAATAGTATACTTAACATTCAAAATTCAAGCAAAATCCTAATGATACAACTATCAGGAGGAAAAATGGAACACTGAATCTACCTAAGTGGTGCTTCTGCTGCGAAGCATATTCAGACTAAGATGTATCAGCTGGATTTCTGCTGGTTAGTGTGTATTTTTATTCCTCAAAGTATTGTTTATAAAAAAGGAAGGAGGTCAGCAATGTCATTCTTGTAACCTACCAACCTACTCGCAAAGAACTGCCTGGATATACGATCTTGCTGTGTCCTTTTCTCTGGAGTTTTCTCTCAAAATATATGCACATGAACATATCCTTAATCATAATACTAGATATATGTTTCAGTCCCAAGCAACACTGATTACTATGTTTCTATACCAAAATAACTTACTGAGACAGAGGCTACAGGTTTTACTACTGTGTTCTGAATAGTAACCTGTCCTCATTTACATGTCACTGGGAATAGGATTCATCTTAACTTTACAATGTACAGGCATTTTAAACCTCTAGAAAAGCAATTTATTAATGTGTGATTAGCTTAATTAGTATCTATTACTTTTGTTGGTCCTGGATGTTCCCCCAAAAGTCTTTTTTGGCAAAAGAAACAAATAAATATCATTAGCATTTTAAAGAGCAGGAGGGGAGGAAAGCAATACTCTACATATAAAATGGAGGTTCAGAGATAAGGAAGTTGTCACTGATACGGAATAGGGATTAGCACAGCTGCAGACCCCAACCACCCGCCAGCAGAGTGAAGCCTGAAGAGGATGAAGAAATGCTTGATAAACATACCTCCCCTCCCCCTGCAAAATCTGACCCAACTGAAGTACTGTCACTCTTGTGATATCCCAGGTAATTGTGTTAAGGCTTGACATAGGCACAAAGAGGCTGTGGTTCTGTCCTGCTTATTATGTTCTTCCAGATCCATATTGTCTATACAAGCCTGGGCTTCACTTAATGCACTGAATTTAAAATAGCCCTGCAGAGTTTTGGTCCTCTTGTGTCCCTTGTTTCAGGGTAAATCCCGTATCTACTCAGTTCTATCCCGCTGCTCTGCTTGCCTCCCCGTCCTGCTGAAGGCGAGCTACCACTGTCAGACATGGGATTCATGGTCATGCACACTAGACGTTCCCTTCAGATTTCAAAGATTTTGCCATGAAAACAATTTTGTGGCAAGTGTAATATTAGGGGGTCTATAGAGAGCAGCTGGTTAACACAGGCACCTAAGCCAATTGTGAATCCCATACCACCATACTACCACCATTGCTTTCACACTTCCTTAATTCAATCTAGAATTGAACAAAGAATATAACATACGCTATAGCGGAGCAATAAAAACCAGAAAGTGACAAAAGAAAAGTGGCAGGAATGAGAACTGAGGTATGTTAGAAGAAGAAGATCAGAAAACACAAAATGCGCTAAAGCTCTTTTTTCCTACCAAATTAAGCGTGACTATCAATCTGCTGTGCTTTTGCAGGCTTAGTTTACAAATGCATTAGTTCACCATACTTCTTTCAGGTTTAATAAAAAAAAAAAAAAAAACAACTCAAATGAGTAATAGTCAGTTTTGTTGTCTGATAATAGACTGATGGCCTTAAGCTTTCTCAAAGGAAATTCAATTTGAATAAGGATTAAACTCGAATTGTCAGTGAAGTATCTATCCCCAAATAATTATTTCTCACATTCATTCTAAATTCTGGTTGTACTTTGTCTTCCAAAACATCATGTTTTGAAGCTAGTCCCAGCTAAATCACTGAATATCCATATTAATAAAGATGTTTAATGTGAGATCGTTGTTTTTCTCACAATATTTCATGTCCCAAAACGGTCTTTTGTAGTACCACAGGAAAAGAAGATATATCTGTGGGAAGTGTCAGAAGTATTGAAGCAAAAATAAACAGTATTTTTTCTTTTGATATTTCAGCTGAGGTTTCTAAGTTCAAGTAATTAACTTACGGTTTTCTTGTATCCTTCTGCTGCTTCTTATGTCTATGTGTCAATTAAAACACCCACAGATGATCATTTTAATGAATTTCTGACAAGATCATATACTCCTTGTAAAAGTGTAACTACAGGTTAGGTTTGGTTTTGATTCAGTGCCCGATACATTTACTGTTTACAGAACAGGAAAAATACCAGGTGTAATGAATGGTGCTAAGCTGGAATAAAATAAATTGAACTCACATTTTTGGACTTCTAACCTTTCGTGATCTACTGCCTTTTCAGTCAATATTTAAAATACCTACCATTCAAATTAGCATAAATACCTTTACTCCAGGATTTAACAAGAGAAATGGCAATCATTATGACTATGGAGTGCACAGCTGGTGATTAACAGAAAAAGTTATAGATCCTTCTGAATAGCCACTACAAGTCAAAACAAGTTGATGAGATTTAAAAAAAAAAAAGCACTACTAAAATCACAGTAGAACATCACTGGAGCAAGCCAAGTCAAGAAAACAGATTATCTAATTAATTTATGAGTTCTCAGTTCCTTATACTTGTTAGCTGTCTACAGTAGCTTCTTCAAAGATGTCCTAAAATGAAGTAATAGAGGGGATAATCAGAGGAGAAAAAAAACCTGCTTTTCATGTAAGGCAGTAGGAATAGGAAGTCAGAAAAAACCTGTGTTTTTACTTTTCTTATGTATGGAAGGGAATGGGGGCGGGGTTGCTTTAGAGATACTCAAGAATATTTTCCATAAATTAACTAATTCTGAAATCACCTATAATTGAAAGCACAGATATTTTTAGCTTTATATAGTAAGTATAATATTGTAGAAACAGCAAAAAAGAAAATGGTATATGATGCATCTGTTGAGTTCGGAACTGGCAAACCAAGACAAAAAGGATATTTTTCTCCAAAAAAAGATTCTGCCAGTTAGTGGAAACAGTTAAGTCCTAAGCAAGGCAATGAGCAGTAATGCTACTCTAAGCATTACTCTCAACATATGAAATAAATAGAAAGCAATGAAAAATAGACTATGGATGAAGCATTCTTCCTCCAGCACACTCCATTCAAGGTGATTGCTAATTAGGAAAATATCCAAAATTAATACTGAGTTTTGTTTTCTTTAAGTGTAATGGTGGAGATAATATGAATATAACTCAGTCTTATCAACTGATTCAGCTCCTGAAAATGAACTTTTAAGCATATGGTCATATGGTCAGAAAAGCCACTATATATGAAGAACAATTCTTGAACAGCATGATAACAGTCTGGAATTACATGCTAGGGCTCACACAAGTGGATTTCCACAGCCATAATTTCAACAAATAAATTTTATAGTTTGACAGTTAATCACACAGAAACACAATGAAGATTTCCAGGAAATGTTTAAATTGTTCCACTCAGTTTTTGAACAGTGTGATTCATTTCTAATGGAAGAAGTAGGAATTTTTCTCTTTAAATACAGCTGATTTCTTCATTAAGTAAAATAAAATGGAAACAAAAGAGCTCAATTTCTAACAGGAAACACTGCTCACTACAGGAAAACACAACATAAAAATGGCCCACTGATTCTGGCCTATAACACATGGGCAACATTAGCAAAGCTTTAACCCATCATTCTTGCACTGTTTTTTTGAAAATGTATCCCATCGATCCACCGCCCGATAGTGATTTCCATGAATGGATTTGGTCTTACATTGCCCTAAATTCCTTTTATTTTTCCGGTGTCCTAATCTATCAACCAGGCTTCTGATATACCTCTTTTTAATAAAAATGGAACAGCAGCACTCCCCTCCAAGATAAAGTGATTCTTTTTTCAGAGTGAGTCCTTCGCTGTGAAAAGAAATTCATCAAGTGTATGTTGTCTGCAGAAGCCCAGTCCCCAGTAAAAGCTAATTTGAACAAAGACTGGATATCCTGACAATATTTTTGAACCCTGAAATAAATATGAAGCTGCTAAGTGTAGAGGGAGGAAAAGAAGCGCAGCGGTCTCTGGCTTGCTTACTGGTTTGCATGTAACACTGCATTTGTAACTAACTCACGCATCATGCTATTAGGTGTGTGATCTCCCTAGGCCTCCTATAAAGACATCTGCAGAAGATTAGTTATAGTTTTGGCAGGCTGAATCACGTTCTGGAGCTTTAGAGGTAGATAGACCTGATATACCTCTTACGGAGGGAACACAGCGCAATCAGGATCCCAACTTCAGCGCTTGTGGGTTAGTGCTGCATCCATGCAGTCTTCTACCAAGCTCACTGAGACTCAGTGCAAACACAGGAATAAGGTGATGATGATTAATTAAAATTAAAATAAGATGATGCCACCATGAATAAGGCCAGACGAGGATGAGGGACTATAATAATAAGCTGAAAGTATAACGAGATGGTTCCTGATGCACTGCAAATATAATCACTTGTGATACAAATGATCTGTAACTGGAGTATCATAGCATTAGGAATATAACAAAAATCAGTAATTTGTGCTCAAAGGTATTCTCAAAAAAGAATAGGAGGATGAAGGGAAGGTGTTGTCACTGAGAAATTTTCCCTGTAGGAACAAAAGAAAACATAATCTAAAATGTGCTATAGAAATCCTAAAATATAAAAGGAGAACATTATTTTTTCTCTGCCAGAATTACAGAAATTATATCAAAGTTTAAACACTGGTAGGTTTTTTACTCATTAATCATTCTAATAAATTAGAAATGTCCAGTAACATTAAGTAAAATATGTAAATGTCAAAATCATTTGTCACAAAATCATTGTCACCATCACCAGCTGTGGTTTTTAAAGGAAACAAACAAACAAACAAACAAAAACCCCTGACTTTTCTTAATGAAGCACTTCAAACCTCCTTGTTTATTTTTCATATTTCAGTGAAGATCAGGTTTATGATAAACTTGAGTTACTTATATACTTGGAATTTCTTAAATCAGCCTTGTTTTATAACTGCTTTATCCAGTTAGTTCTACGAAATTGATATTTGGAATAATTTTCACCTGTCTTTTTCTTTCAAAATAGAGCACATACAAAGCTGGTATGACTAGGCAAGTTTTGACTACCTCTGCACAAATCTATATTTGTTATAGGAAGAATGCAGAGTGCATTTCAAAATCATTCCTGCATGTTTAACAGTATTTCCTGGAAAACTGTACTGCAAAAAAAAAAAGAAATAAGACCTTGGATAAGTCTTTTTACACAGTCTCCCTTTTTCTTCTTCTTTTGGTTTTGCTCTTGAGCCTGCAGTTGGCTGCATATTTAGTGCTTCCACTGGGAAATGGAGTGAGTGCTCCAGTCTGTATTTATATATGATCTGTACCCTTTTTATCATTTAAGCTGTTTTCATACATCCTTCTCCAGCTAGAGCAACACTGGTGAAATAATTACCACCTTCAGTCTGTTGCAGTAGTTGGAGGTTACTGCCTCCTCTAATCTCCCAGCGGAGCTGCTTGTATAAGCAATTCCTAACCTGTTTCAGTTCCAATCAGTTTGATTAGCAAAATTCTACTATGTATGCTCTATTTGTTAACTTGGATCCTTTAGTTAAGAAGCATACAGATAAGAAAATCCAGCAGATTAGAAAAAGGATTACCTTCTACAGGGAATATTGACATGAAGAGGAAGAAGGGCTGGGGGAGCAGCAACTGCTTCAAGCTGGTATGGCTCCAGACAGAAGAATATATCTGCATCAAGTTAGCCTGAATGCACAATAAAATATGTATACTGGTTTATACTTCATACCAGAACAAATCTGACTTTTATCAGCTGCAGGAGAATAGACAACACCTGACCTAGCATTAAGTTAGATTTTCACAAACAGATGATACTTGATCTAGCATAACCTCTTCTGAGACAAAGTTACTCTTTCAAAAATGTTAATAAATATGATCTGGCAGAGAACATTTATATGCGTTCAGCAGAATGTCTTATCTGGACTCAGCATTTCTGGTCTGTGCTCACTGAAAGCACAGTTAATATCCCACAGAAGTGCTACCTGAGTCCTTCAAAACAGGAGAGAGTACACCCATCTCTAAATTACAAAAGGAAAATTAAAAATTAATTTTTCTATCTGAGTAGAAATATAGCAGGGAAAAGAAAGTAAATGATACATTTCTCGAGCTTTGTAGATGTATACAAATGGTGCAGAGATTTAAAATATAAATGAAGAAAAAGGTAGAGAGAGAGTAACACTACTGTTTTGACATTATCTGTAAGTTAGGTGACAATCAAGCTCTACTTGGACAGAAGTATTTTAAATACTTCTACCCATTATTATGCACAAACTGTTTCTTTCCTCAACATCAGGTATATGCTATTTTTAATCTCTGTATTAAATATTATCTGATTTTTCTATTGTACTGATAACATTTATTGGCATACAGAAACTTACAGTTAGTAACATAAATTGTTTTTGATGCTAAGATTGTGAATAATGTAGAAGTGTTTATTGTAGCTAGTGTGACTTTCGCTTCTTCACAGTATTCTAATTTACTGTGTAATTCTTTTCAGAAGACCTCATAGCATAAGAGTAAACAATTTTGAACCATGCCTATGTCATGTTTTGTTGAATCCCCATCAAGATGCTAGTGCCCTGCAGCACCTGGAAATGTGCACTGCTCTTCTGCAACACTAGTTTCATCTCTTCAAGACAAAAATTGATTTTTCTCAAACTGGCATGTAAAGGTACAAAGTGTACCCAGTGATCCATAGCTCAAATGAGTGTAACAATACCAGCCTCAGTGGTTGAAGAAGCAGTAACTTTTTAAGTCTTTGCAAGCAACAGTGCAAAAAAACCCAGACGGTAGAGAAGAATTTATCTTGTAAAATGCCAGGCAGTCAAGTTGTTTTACTGCTGCTGGAGGCTATTGTTGAAGTTGCTAAGTAAATGGTAGAAACAGTTTAATTTGAAACAGCTGGGACACTGTCCTGGTTTCAGCTGGGATAGAGTTAATTTCCTTCCTAGCAGCTGGTACAGTGCTGTGTTTTGGATTTAGGATGAGAACAATGTTGATAACACACCGATGTTTTAGTTGTTGCTGAGCAGTGCTTACACTAGTCAAGGACTTTTCAGCTTCCCGTGCTCTACTGACTGAGCAGGCTGGAGGTGCACGAGAAGCCGGGAGGGGGCACAGCCAGGACAGCTGCCCCAAACTGGCCAGAGGAACATTCCATCCCATGGGACGTCATGCTCAGTACATAGACTGGGGAAAGCTGGCCGGGGGGGCCGCTGCTCGGGGACTGGCTGGGCATCAGTCGGTGGGTGGTGAGCAATTGCATTGTGCATCACTTGCTTTGTATATTCTTCTATTATTATTATTATTATTACTATTACTATTTTACTTTATTTCAATTATTAAACTGTTCTTGTCTCAACCCACAAGTTTTCTCACTTTTACTCTTCTGACTCTCTTCCCCATCCCACTGGGGGGAGTGAACGAGAGGCTGGGTGGCGCTCAGTCGCCAACTGGGGTTAAACCATGACAGATACCATGGTGATAGGCTTTTTATAGCATCCCTAACATAAACAGATAAAAAAGGTTTTCTAAACTCAGATTTTATCACTGCATGATTTGCCCAATTCTATAGTTCACTGTGAAAGGCTCAAATCCTCCCTTTTGAACACTGAAATAGGAGGGACGGCATTGGAGTCTCTCCTTGCTCTCCCCCGCCACATAATCCCGTCTGTAAGGCCTAAGTTTATTGAAGGGAAAGCAACTAGAAGTTAGAATACACCTTTAAACACATAGAACAATCAAGTCTTGCACTTGCTCAGCCCTCATTAGCAATTCCCTGCCAACTCATAAAGTAGCAGAGCAGTACATATGTCTTGGAAAGGACACGCACAAGAAGCAGTGTCACCAGTGCCCACAGACTCCTTGCTACTCTGTTATGCCACAATGCTTCTTTAGTACATGATCCAATAGAGAATGTGTGGCCTCAGATGTGATTTCACCTGTAGAGTCCCTGACCTGTTAGTTAAGGAAAAAGTTAAGAAGCTTAAAGATAGAACATCATTTAGCACAGCTGTGACTTGTTCTGGCCTTTCACAGCTTCTCTGAAGTGTGTATGAACAATAAAATTTTTACTACTGCTGAGTCCCGAAATAAAAACCTGAATATTACAAACAGTTCACACTTCTGCGTGTACTGGTTCCTGCAAAGTCCAGGGCTTCAAGAAGCCTCTTTATTTGATTCTCATTACATGTGCATAAATGAAGGAGAATTTTCACATGCCCAAGGAGAGGTGGCACATAGGTGCCGCTTTAGACCTGAAACGGGTCTATTATAACAGCTGAAAGTATCTTTGCAGTTACAAGTGAAAAGTGACCTTTGTGGTTTTAGTTCCTATTTTTTCTCATTGAATGTGATCTTTCTGTCTTTTTTCTCCTACTGGCAAATAAGGATTGTAAAAATTTAGGGCCTGACTTTCTAGAATAGCTTTTAGAAGGCCATTCAGTCTGAACAGCTGTTGTAGATGCCTGGCATTTTTAAAATTTAAACGCAAACAAGTAAGCATATCTGCGATGTATCAGGTCCTGAATAAATTTCCAACATGCAGGAAAGGACTTGGGGATCCTAGTGGTCAAGGAGTTGAACATGAGTCAGTAGTGTGCTCTTGAACCAAAGGAGGTCAAATGCATCCTGGGCTGTATTAATAAAAGCATAGCCAAAAACTTAAGAGAAATCATTTTTTTCCTCTATTTGTCTCTTGCAAGATTGCACAGGAGTACTGTGTCCAGTTTGGGGCTTCCCAGTACAAGACAGACGTGGATAAATTAGAGATAGTCCAGCAGAAGTCCATCAAGATCATTAGGAAGCAGGAGCATGACGTACACAGAGAGAACTGGGTTGTTCAGCCTTAAGAACAGAAGGACAAGGGGAGGATCCTAATGTTATCTTCAGCTACCTAACAGGAGGGTACAGAGAAGATGGAGTCAGACTCTTTTTGGAGATACATAGTGGTTGGATGAAAGGCAACAGACACCAGCTGTAAAAAGGGAAACTCCATTCAGATACTGGGAAAAATAAATTTCACAATGACAGTGGTCAAATATTGGAACAGGGGCCCTGAGAGTCTGTGAATTCTCTGTCCTTGGAGATATTAAAAACTTGGCAAGTCACGGCCCTGCTCTAAGTGTACCCTGCTTTGGGCGGGGCTGGGACCAGATGACTTTCAGGGGTGCCTTCAAACCTATATTGGTCTATGATCCTATGATAACATCTTGACCTGTTATCTCTGGACCTGCTAAATGTAGGAGAAATACAATGGAGTGCTAGGGCACCTGGGAATAGCCAGAAATTCCACTGTGGTCATGGAATATCTTGATGCTAGCAGGTTAGCTTGATATCATTAAACTGAGGTAGGTAAAATTGAAATTAATAGAAGTATTTAATTACGAAATCACAAGTTAGAGAAACAACCAGCTCCTCTTCCCCTTTCACTACACTACATAGATCAACATCAAAGTGTGTCTTCTTCCTTTTGCATTCATCTGATTAAGTGGTAGACACTAACCTATGTTCCGTGTTCAGTAACAGAATTGTTTCTCATCAATCTTGTGTGCTCAAAACTCTGCTTATAAAATTCTGAGAATGCAAATGGAAAATTTGTACCAAATCTGAGGAAATCAATGTCATTCTTACAGACATATGAAAACTATATAAACTGAACACAACTTTGAAGGCTCAGGCTATTCCAATACCAAGTTTGTGCTGTTCTGACAAAATGGTATGGAAAAGAAATGAGCTTTAGTAAAACACAAAGACTATTTAAGCTAAGATTTTCTTTCTTTAAAACTTTAATGGCTTATGTATCTTTTAAAGAACAGATTATGCTAATTATATCTCTTGCTTGCAGGAACTTACCTTTTTAAATAATGCAGCTTCTGATAATCACAATTTCAACATAACTGTTGAAGCAAATAGCTCCAGTTGTGGGTATCATTCCCAGAGTGCTTCAGGCTATAATGCCTAACCGTTTTCTAATTCTATTCACAGAAAGTATAAATCAGGATTAGATTTCAGAAATTTGCCCATACTCCGACAGTGATTAGCACAGTGTGCAATATGGACCACAATCTTCAGAGAAAGTTCATGCAAGTAACTGCACAGACATAGGAATGAACTCTGTCACTGTTCCCTGGTACAGAGCAAAGAGTGAATTGTCACTGTGATGGGGAGCGTTGCTTTGAAAAAGGACCTGTCATGGCAATAACATATCCAGATGTTCCTTTACCTCAAATGCAGAGATATTAATAGACTATTTAATCTTTACTAAAAAGAGAGCTGGTAACACAGTCTTACTTTTAATTTATGGTTCGTTAGGTCTATTTCTTAATGTGATTAATGACAAATCACTACTTAAAGCATGGGACATTCATCAGCAGAACCGCATGCCCTTAAAACAGATGTTGAGGGAATTTGAGAACATTATAATGCAAAGTTTTACTATTTCTATAATAGTCTAAAATGACAAATTGCCAAAGAACAAAAACCATTACAATCTTGAAACAGGAATTAATTTTTGTGTATTTATTTTGACATATTTTTCTCTAAAGTTGCAAGGCTTTCATGAATCTGTATGTGGAGGGCATATGACTATAGATGTAAATATGAACATGGGAAAGCTAGAGAATAAGAAAGAATTCACATTTCAAAATTTTCCAGTGCAGAATGTGAGACAACAGGAAAATTGAACCTTTCTTAAAGCTAGAAACTAGCTTTGGTCAAGATTTGTCCTTCTTAACGGAGGAAACATGTTTTGAATCTTGATTATTGGGAGAAGAAAAGACAGACCAGAAAAAGGAAGAAAACCTAGAATATAACTATATAGAATTAACAACTGTGTAGAATACTGACCTAGAGCACATTCTACATATAATACAAAAATAATACAACTGACTCATAAGCATCTCTGGAATTACAGCATGAAAGATCAGTTCTCAAAATTAGTTATTTATTGCACAAAATAACTAATGAAATAACTGTCCAGAGAGGACACTACTGATAAAACTGAGAAGCAGACCAGATAAGCCAAAGACCCTGAGGACAAAGGCCCCCAAAATTCTCAGAGAAATAGAAAACATCCTAAAAAGTAGAGGCAGTGAGTCTTGTTCCCTAAAATGTTAAGAAAGCTATGAAATTAATTAATTAATTAGAAATAATTGAAGTGGATATTATTAATTATGACTTTTTCTAACATCTGTGCACCTAAGAACATTTTTTATCAGACACCATATTTTAATATTTATGTTTCTTGATTTACTAGGAGTCATCAGTGACTTTTGCTTTTCTGCTGAGTTCTGTTCATTTTTTATTTTACCTTCCTTCTTCCCCAACCCTGATTGTCTGTCTTGCCCTGTTATTTCATCTTCTCTTTCATGTATAATGTAAATTCTCTGGAGTAAAACTTGTTTCTTTGTTATAGGTCTGCAGAGAGCCCTGCATAACCCAGCCATGATCTACAAATGAGAGGTTTAAGTGATAGCATACGAATAAATGAATAAAGGGAGGTTTATTGCACTTACATCCTAACAGAAATAGATGATTAATGGATACTAAACACTGATTTTATTAATTTAGAAAAACAACAAAGGAAAATCCTGTTGGTAAACAAATTTTTTAAAAAATATTTCAGGACAATCTGTTGAAGTTATCACCAGAAAAACCTCCCAGTTCTGCCTTCAAAGGCAGAGCATATTCTGAAAGAATGAAAAAGAAAAAAAAAGTAATAAGCTGCACTGTCTGTCAAAAGGAGGCCCGTGAATTATGCAGTGTCTTAGTGTCCTGACCACTGTGGAAGATTGAAGACTGACTTTGGAATTGAAATTAAAGAAACATTGCAAAGTTTGACCACAAAAAAACATTTTTCATGGGTCCAATTTATTCAGAACTGGCCATTATAAAAATGTACATTCATACCAGAATGCAACTTTTTTTTTAATCATTGAGGGGCTAGTGAAGAAATGCTAATGTCAAATATTAATAATTCCAGTGTGAAAATTCTCACCTGAACGATGACTTCCAGCCATTGTTTCAATTCAGGTTGTGCTAGGAGCCAGAGCCTGTCTAGACTCTAGGCAGATCCAGGACTAGGAACACAGAAGCAGCTCAGATCTGCCCTCCTTTCAGCTTCATTAGACTGGACCCTTGATCAGCTAAGGGTCTTGATCGCCAGACATAGTCATCTTACTTGTAAAAAAAAGAACATATTTTTTAATACGTCTGCGATTTCATTCAATATATCACAAACTGCTTTCAGAACACTGGTGAAAAATGAAACTTTAGCCAACGTGCCATAATTGTCCATCTGCTTTTGTCTACCATTTAAGAACACTTTGGCTTCCTGGATTCCTGGCACATTTCTGCCTCAGGAAAAAAAATCTGGAATTTGTAAATGGTGAAATAATAATAAGGGACATCAAAATGAAGACTTTGAAGTGCAAGTGCAACTACATCATTATTGTCTTTATGGACTATGCCGGGGGAGACCCCTGATCTCTGAGCCACTTGTTATGGTGAAAATCATGCTAGGGCTAGCTTCTTCCAAACCACATTAGTGTCACAGACCAACACAGTGAGTGGTTTTCTTTGTAACATGATGTATGTTGGATGACCTTGATCGCTATGCAAGACTGTTTGAGAATGACTGACACTATGACAAGATAGTATTGGAAAAGCTCTCAAATAGGAAATTTTACTTTTCTGTTTGTTTCTAAACCTGACTTCTAATTCATCCCCTTAAGTATTTCTAAAATAATTGTATTCCAAAATAATAAACCAGGAAAAGTTTTAGCAATTGTTTTACATCCTTAACAACTGTACTTACAAAAATGAAATTTTATCCTTATTCTCACCTCTACCTTTGAGTGTTCTTCTCATCTTTAAAAATCAACAATCTGCTAATAATAGATACTTCACACAAGATGTATTGTGGTCTTTTACAAATGATATTTTATAGCAATGGATTACTGATAACATGCCAGTCATCTAAATCAGAATATACTTTAACAGAGAAGTGGAAGATTACCTTTTTTGAGTAATGATAAATATAAACTTTGTATTTAACTTTTTAACTTTATATTTCAATTTTCAGTTATTAGACTCCTTCGGTATCTGTAAAATCAGAATAAATCTGTGCCTGTTTTAGACTGAAACAAAATAACAATGGAATTATCTGGGAGAAGCAGCATCAGATACTACCTTTCACTGGTTCACCATACCTCTTAATGCACACTTCTACCCAGGAAAGGCCAGAGCTGAAGTTCTATCCGTCTCTCAGGGAAGTTGTCCTATTTATTTGCCCAGTTTTCCAGTTTTGACTGGCTGGAACACAAAATCTGTTGCTATTCCAAGCCATACAGCTGGAGGTTGAACATCATTGTGAGCTTTTCAAAAAGATAAGCCCTGAATTTTGTCCAATTGTATTTGAAAAAAAACCCACAACTTAACAGACTAATGCTTGTCTACTATTGCTCGCCACCAGCATGTCTTTCTGGACAATGTCAGTCACAATATAGCACTGACATTTTGCTTGGAAAAACAGAATTCAGAGCAGAGTAATGAAGAAATGATCATTTTTGTTCACTTTAAGTCTATTGCCCAGCTTTCATCTATCCAAGCAGTCATACTCATGCATAGAAAAGTAAAAGAATAATTAGCACAATTTTTTTTTTTTTTTTTTTTTTTTTTTTTTTGCATATGATAAAAGTAACTTTTATTCATCATTGGGAAAAAACTTCCAGCAACAGAATTTGTGTTGGGTTTTTTTTTCCTTTCCCGGTTAACTTTCTTTAACTGTTTTTAGCAGTCCTTACATTATTTGTCCTGGTCAACTTCTGACCAACATACTATTTTAGAAGTATTCAGGGACTTTGGTTTTAATTTTTGTTTCGAAGCAATCGAATGTATTTGTCCTCTTTATGTGATTGCTTCTTTGATTATAGACTGTCTGGTCAAGTTTTTCTCTGACAATACATGAGAGGTACTGTAGAGACAGCATTGTTTCTGCTTGCTAAACATCTGTGCCATGAAAAGATACTGCCTGGGAAACGAATTAGGCATGAATCAGTTTTTATATCCCCATATAAAACAAATATGAAATAAATCAAATTATTGTTTAATATACTTAATTATCTTTTAATGTGTCTCAAGTCACATAGCATATGTCCTGTAAAAAGCACTTGGTTTTGTCCTCTGAACATGTCGTGTATATGCTAATGATGAGATATGGCACAACATGTTCTTGCCAGAGTCAGAATCCACTGGAAAAAAAAATGAGTTCCAAGATAGGGTCCTACTCTAAAAACTGTATTAGTACAGGTATATTTGATTTTGAAAAGGGTGCATTAATTAGAAATTCCTTCCTCTGAATACAGTGAATAATCCATTTTAATGATTAATATTTATCATAGAATCATTGAGGTTGGAAGGGACCTCCTGAGCTCAGCTACTCCAACCCCCCTGCCCAAAGCAGGGTCAACTAGAGCAGGTTGCGAAGGGCCTTGGTCCAGTCTCCTTTTGATTATCTGCAAGAATGCATATTTCACAGCCCGCCTGGGCAAACCTACCTGACCACCTTAACTGCAAAAAAGTGTTTTTCCTGTGTTTAACTTGGATTTCCTGCATCATGATTTGTGCCCGTTACCACTCATCCTGTCACTGGGCACCACTGACATCTGATTGTAGTTTTCAAAGGGACTTAATTCTAATAATAGTTTATACAGGAAAAAACTGTAAATAAATTAAAAAAAAAAAAAGTGTTTGCAGTTCTGGAAAAATGCAAAAGGTACCACTTAAGGCCAAAGTGTGTCCTCTCCACAACTGAATTCCTGGTTTTGGTGAACACTGGATTCTCAGAATGTGCTAAAGCACCTTTCAGCAATAAATTTAACAGTAAAAAGGACTTTGAAAACTAAAAGAAATAGCAGTTTATTTGTAAATAATTTAATAGTATTTGCTCGGCTCTAAACAAAAATGTGGCATAATCCAAACTATTTTGTGGCCTAATAACACCGAGATAAGCAAATTTCTGTTACAGGAGTACACACTTAATCATTAAAATCTAGATTTCAGGTATCACATATATATATATTTTTACTTTGCCTGTATATACTTACACTCACAAATTTATATATCTACACATGTAATGTCATGTATTTAGTTGGGCAACATTTCCGTTTACGAAGGTTTCCGTTTTTAACAAGCCCGATATGAGGAACCTGTTAAATGTCTACGATATGTTCACCTTTCATAGTGCATAATAAAGTCAAACACACTCTTACAGCTACTTCATTGCAAACATACTGGCAAAGAAATGAAATCTTTAAAGGAGTGAACTCATCTGAAGGTGGTGATTGAAAGCATTTTCACATTTCAGGAAAGGAGCATTTTTACATTGCTTGTCACAGACGTCCTCTCAGGCCTTCATGTGTTCCAGATAGCACCTTTGATATAGCGTCTTCAAGCATCAGAGTGAACTTTTGCGATTGATTCTCCTGTAAAATTAGATTAATGCGTTGTACTCATGGGTTGTTGTATTCAAATGATAATTTTTGCTTGCTTCTTGCTATTCACTAGGAAATAACCAGCTCCATATGACTCATCATGTTGTGGGAGTTTAATGCCAAGCTTGCTTGCACACAAAAGAAAATTACATAATTGTACTAAATTTTGCAAATCAAAAACTTCTTTGTAATTGCCTTAAGACTATTTTATATTCCATTTTCAGAAGATGCTTCCCTGTGTAGCTATTTAGCAAGAACATTTATTATAAAATTTAATTATAGTTTCTTAAAGAATTAAACGGGGGGGGTGGTTCTTTTGGGTTTTTTTTTTTAACCAAAGAATATCTCTGTTATACATATTTCTGAATTTTGGGGTTATGTTTTGGTTTTGCCCACATTCTTGACAATCTGAGTAAGGAAATGTCATTTATTTTTACTGTACCTGTACCTGATCTGTTCTTCATATTTTATTGAAAAGATATACTATTGGGCAAAAAAACCCAAACAAATGAGCACTGCTGTTCTTAACAGTCTCTGAACTAATTTTAACTTAAGGAAAATATTTTAAAATTAATAAGGAATGGAAAAATTACTGAAACATTTTAAATAACATGTTATTTCAACATACAGATGAAAACAAACTGGACTTTCAAAACACCACTTGATTGGAGGAAAGAAGGACCAGGGAGAAAATTGGTTAAAAAATTAAGTTTTTCCACTTTCTGACATTTATTTTTGTGGGTCTTCTTGGAGTCCAACACTGCCAATCCAGCAATCAGCAGCTATTTCTGACATGTTGCTTCCTAATTTAACTACAGACTGTCACTTAAATCTCTAGAGAATGTTATTGCCTAGGAAGACTGAACTGGTAAGGGGGAGAAAGAAACCAAGAAAATCACTTCTAATTACCGTTATGTGAATTTGGAGACTGACTGGAAGCATCAAAAATCTATCCTTATTTCTTACTATAGAGTAGAACAAAAAAAAGTCTCAATTTCTTGAACCACAGCTCGCTCTGGTTCCTGAAAATGCGCTTCACTAAACAGGATTTCCAGACTGCAGGCAAGTGGGGAGGGGTAATAAAGGACTTCTCATAATTTAATGATAACCGGTCACAGAGTTCTGTTTAGCCAATTCTAATGCTTCAGAAAATTGGATTTTGATGAGATTTCTGCACCTTAATTTCCTCTCCCTATGCATTTCCTACAAAGGACTATTACATAAAGTACTGAGTGAAAGCTAGCCCACACTCTGCGTACTTGAAGATGTTTTATTACCTTTGTGAACATTAGACACCCTGATTATATTTACCACCTACTAACAGGACGGGACAGAAAATAAAATACATGCTGTGAAACTTACTGATATTTTCTCCCATCTTTGGCACTTTCCTCTGCCTTTCCTCGAACGTTCTGCAAAGCAGCTCTCTTTATTTCTCACTTTTCCCCTTTACCTCCATACGTTGAAAGCAGAGAAAGGGAACAGAACTCTAAGCCTAATACTGTGTATATGACAAAACATTTCTTTTCCCTCTACTTTGGGGACAACTTTGAGACACGTTTCATAGCTGCTTGACAGATCCACAACTCCTCCTGCCCGAATCCTGGCTGAATTCCAGTCTCAGAATTACATTCCACCTACCTAAAATTCTCCCTTTAGTTCAAGTGGGATAGTATGCCATTTTCTGAGTTCTGTTACTTTGCTTATAAACTCCCACTGAAACTGAAGAGAAAGGCAGGCAGGATTTGGTTCACTGGTCTAAAAACATTATATACAGTGAACCAATTGTTCAGTAAAGCTGGTGAAACTATTTCCATAGACCTAGGCTGGAATACTGAATCAAAAGCTGTTGCTGACCTGTGACAGCATTTAAGCTCCTGTTCTGCTTGATTCAAAGTGATGTGGAATGAAAATCTTTTGATATGGAATCTGGAACTCATAAGCCAATGCCCAATATAAACTTTGTAATAGCGTTCCCCCTCTCTGAAAACAATTAAGTGGCTCCATTTTTATTTCAGTGGGGAACTAAAAGTTTCCAAAACTTTGTTTTCCAGGAAAGAGAAACGTCAAGTCGCTAGTGGAATTTGCATTTCAGGTCCTAATGTAAATCTCACTCTTGGATTAGAGGAGTGACTTAAATCTTCTAGAAGTTCTAGGCTTTGCTTTCTTTATTAACACCTTCCAGTCATCTGAATTTTCATTTGTATTTGAAAAATATTACTAAACATTTGCAATGCTCTAACTCCTGATTACTAAATACTCATGAAACCTAAAGGAAGATCAACCAGTTTAGACAGTAGGAGGACTGACATTTGCAAGATAAGAGCAGTTTAACATGAGTTAAATATGAACTACTAAGTACTAAGATTTTCAAAACTTCCAAGACCTTTGGTGTTTAAAAATTAAAGCCAGAACAGAGAAGAATAATTAGTAAGAGGAATAAAGGTGGCATCTTGATGCATATGAGAAGAGTGGCTATAGCTATGGATACAAAAAAACTGATCTTGGAGAAAGAAAAATCATCAGAACATTAATAAAATGAGAAAAATTATGTGAGGTAGAGTTAAGACAGACAGACAAAAGAAGGTTAAAAATGAGAACAGTAGAAGAGAAGTTAAATTAACATCATCTCTGGCTTAGGGTTGCAATTAATTCTTTTCCTTTAGTTTATGGCAGAATCATGTATTCAGCATTTTCTTTTCTCTATTATATTCATCATAGTAAAGTTTGTCGTGTTTAGATTTGCTACTAAATTGACAGAGGGATTTTGTCAGTAATTTGCTTTGGCTGCTCAGTGATTGCCAGTCTGTTGTGATATATATTCACACAGAACATATTTGTTTGCCTACTGAGTAGGAGGAATGGAAAGAGGAGAAAAAATCGGTGTGGACACGGTGACCTCCACTGTGAATTTTACAAAGTGACTTAATGGTTGCTGTGAATTTGTGTGACTCTCATGCTCTTTTAGAAACAGTGTCATAGACCTGATGGCTATACACAGCATGCACCCAAATGACACATTTTCCCCTTTGTGTCAGTGGTATCCTCCCAAGAAATCACTTTGAAACGTGCTGAGTGCTGAGTGTAGAGCTGGCTTGATCTGATGGCTAATAACATGAAATTGAGAGCCAGAAAAGCCTGTCTTAATTCCTTTTTTCCTCCACCAACTCTTATGCCTTAGGGAAAGTCACAACTTCACTAAGAACGTCCTCTACCTCCAAGGAAAAAAAAAAGAGGAGGCTTTCCAAAACAGATCCAGAGTCTCAGCAACTTTACAAGATGAAGACAAGATTTTGTCTACTACTATGAAAATGGAAAAGCTAACAAAGTTTGGATATCTGGGATTTTATGTACTTTAACAAATGAACAAAATGCATATTACAGTCATTTGTGTGTGTGTGGAAATAGTTATCTTTCTACTGGAAAAGCATAGCGTGCCAAATTCTGATCTTAGGGACATGTTATCAGTACGAGGCCAACAACACAAGGACAATTACAATATTTATCAATGTTCACTAGGTGTATACCATACAAAATTGCTTCTACACCTAGTAGTTAGCAAATACATTATATTAGAAGTTAGAGAAACCAAATATTTTCCATCAAGCTGGAACTGAGAATTGTCATTAAACTTTCTCCCTGTAGACTTTTTTGCAGTTCCTCTAACAGCTGTTCTGTGTGGCAGGACAGGCAACAACTCCTACTTTTCCTGTACACTACTGAACCTCCTAAAGCAGTCTAGCTCATTTGCTTTTCAGTTATTAATAACATTTGCATCTGCCGTACCTGATCTTCTCTGATCATTTTGTCTAGTGCTAATGTTTTACCTTTTCTTTTTGAATTATTGTAGATGTTTGCTGATTATACACAAACTGCAGCTGCCTTTTAAACAAGCTACAAATTTATCAGAAAATGTACTGAACATCAGAAGAAAATTTCACTAGCAGCAGGTTTTCCAGATGATGAAGAGACAGAATGCTAAGAAAACCTAATTTACTTTTTGTGTGAGGTAGAAGGGTTATATTCCTCTGGGCCTTTATTTCTGTGCATGCCACTTTGCAAATGAAACACACCACATGAGTACTGTATGAAGAAAAGCATCATGAATACTAAGTTAGTCCTGAGTTGCACAGGAATATAAAATGCATTGGTTCTAGTTAAAATCGATTTTGCCTCGGAAATAAGTATTGGATTCACTTCACTCTCTCCCCAAAACACTTAGACAGATGGAAAATGCCACTGTAGTTGCTGTATATTAAAGTGGTAAATATACAACCAAGCAATCCAGAAATCTTGTTGGTAGTTTCAGTAAAACTCATTTTCATTGTTTCAATGCAAAGACGTACAGCCTCTAGAATGAATTCATGGAGTTAATCTATGTTGATTCAAAAATCGAGCAATTCCTTCCCCCCGCCCCAGTACTAACGATATAATTGGAGCAGAGTCGTTTCCAGAAGTTCAGAGTCACTAATTACTATGGAATTATCAAAAGAAAGGAGAAGAAGAAATGGAACAGGAGCCATTCATGGAATCCATCCCATTTATGTTCTGAGCAGAATTTTTTTAAAGTTTTTCATTTTTCCTTTTCACCAAAAGTTCAGGAAGGAAAGGGGCTACCTGAAATTATAGAAACAAAATTTTGTATACTGCTGTAATAAACGTAGCAGCTGCTGGATTCTTCATGCTTCCCTTTATATTAAGTTAAAATAAATTACTGATCTACAATTTTTTAGTAATTACTGACTTTAAGTAAAGATACTGATGAGTATTGATGAGATTAGGTACACTAATAGAACCCAACTTTCACAATCTTTTGAAGGCCCAAATGACTTTGAATATCTTAACCCTATAAAATTAATTCAAATATTTTTCACATGTGAAAGTCAAGGAACTATAGTACTTGACAAAGATTTTCAAGCTTTCCATATGGACTTCTTCACAGTCTGTATGTAGCTGAAATGTACAACCAATTTCTGCTATATTGTAAAATATTCAGTGGTATTTAAAGAAGGGTTATTGATGGTACTGATTCTTGTCACCTGAAAAGGACAGAGTTGGTCAATCTGGGGCTGTAAAACTGGCTTTTTTATGCATTTCCTCGGTACTACTTAGGCAGCATGAATTGTACCCCTTATTAACCTATTTTCATGAAACAAATGTACAAGAGATAGCATTAGATTGATTAAGATTGATGATATTGATCTATTATGATTTGATCAGTTGAGAAGGATAAGCAAGTAACAACTTCCTTTGCTCCACTTTCATTATATTCTAATGATATACACATACTTAAGGTATAGACTGAACATATTGGCTAGGCGTTTTGCTTCAACATCAAGTAACTTTCCACCTGACTTGACAATAAAGTTAATCCGGCTTTGCAGTGCCAGGTTACAGATCAAAAATACTGTGGTAGATTGATACTATCTCACTCAGCTGATTCAAAATTGCTCTAAACTTTTGACTAATTACTTTGCACTGGCCATTTTTTTTCATTTGCTTGTGCCTGTGGAGGTTAGTCTGACAGATATACAAGCATGTAAACTTGTACGACTGGATATTCCAATAATTAATAGATCTAGTATCATTACTGTGGAAACAGAGCCTGAATCAGAGGGGAAAAAAGTGCTTGTACTAGGCACAACTGTCTAACATTTTCATTTCTTTAACTTTCAGACCTGGGGCAGGCAAAATAGCCTTGAAATTTAACACAAACAAAAAACAATAACAATAAAAATAAATTACCTCATTCAGTTAATGAACAAGGGAGAATAAAGTCATATGCAAACCAATATGAACTGAAAGACCTTATTTGCACAAGTCTTTGTGCAGCCACAGGGTGACTCGTTAGATATTCAGAGATGGGAAAACCTACAGAGAGAGCTCCTGAACTGAGACGACTTTTTGCCTAGGCTACTTTAGGTGGATAAATAGCCCCCAGAGTTCATCAATAGAGCTCATCAGAGGTCTAAGATACATCTGTGGGATCACAGAGGTCTTGGAAAGGCATAAAGGAGAAGAGGTATGCTCCAGTATTTCAGGCTTGGACCATATACTCTTAATGAAAACATTTGGTGAAAATTTTCTGTAAAGCTACTTAAGTGTGAGTTGTGAAATATGAGTAAAGAACTAAAAGAAAATTGTAAGGCGTTGGAAGTGAGGAAAAAATGAACTGACAAGATGTAAATTGAAACAGAGTTGTGTATGAAACTAGGGGACAAAGCTTGGAAAGAACATTCTCCAGCCCAAGAAACCTCCTGCCTACTGCCAAATACTGCAGATAGGAAACACCCACTGTGCTGGTGAACACAGTGTACTCCAGCACCAGTACATTGATGACAGTGGTGTGCATTAACACAGCAGGTGCTGTGCAGTGAAGGAATTAAATATTTTAAGAGTCTTCACCCGGCAGAATCTGTTACTTCTCCACCTCCCAGCTGTTTTTCACTGTGGATGTTAGAGGACTGCACAATCTGGTTTCAAGTATGGGAAAAGTCATTATCTTTCTATTGTAATTCCTATTTTCTTTTGTAGTCTTTGTGAGGCTTCTGTAAATCCATCCACTATTTCTCTGCTGCATTGTATAAATCACAGATATTTGCCTTTAAAGATTAACTAATATTTACTTGAATTTGCATGCAAACTGTTATGAACTGAGAATACTCTTCTGTTAAATTTTATACTTCTGCACTAGTACAGGCATTTTTGTATTATGTCACACCACACTTTTACTATAATCCCCATTTACCTTATTACCTAATCAAACTGCAGCTAATAACTATAACAAAACACTTACTCGTTTCCCTATCCTTTTGGTGTACTTTTGATTCTTTATGTGAAATGCCACATTTTGCATATCTGTACCAAACTCTCCCATAGTAGAATTCTGAGCTTCAGAGCTTTATACTGTATGAAATGTCATTCTTCAGGGATGAATACATTCTGATAAAATACAGAGATTTCTTTTCCCAACTCCCCAAAATACACCCTTTTCCCTGAAAAATCTCCAAAGCTTTCTGTAAATTATTCACTTTGTGATTATACATACTCTTTCAACATACGGAAAAGCACTTGTTCAAACTAAGAATTAGCTGTCTGTTATCATTCTTTTCTCTCCCTGGATCTCAGACATATGCACACAGACCCACACAGTCCTCTCCACTTTTTAAAAGGAAACCAATTTTTCTGTTATTCCGATGCAAGATATATCAGGAGAATAATGCTTCCAAGAAATCTGGGTGAAACTGCTTGAGAAATGTACAAGATTTGCTTGTTCAGGATTGGATTTTCTGTTTGGTAGATTTATATTTTTCAAAAATGACCTGGCACAGAAATTATCACTTTGCTTTGCCTAGTTGAGCATGGTGAATAGTGTCTCTTGTATAATTCTCCTGGGGAAAGATACAGAGATAATGAGACATATTCATGCACATAGAGTATATCTAGTTAATATGGATTCACAATTACAAGAAATTAAATTCTAAATGCTCCTGTATTAAAAACACATCTCTGAAAGCCTCACAAAGGGCAGAGAGAGACCTCATAAAGGATAAGACAGTCATCTAATCATGGGAAGGAAGAAGAGAGATTGGGGGGTGGGAATTGGGCTGATCATAAACTAATACTTGCAAGTTCTGCCTTAGTCCTTACATGCACCTAGCTTATTGTGTCTATCATTCCAGCACCTGAGAGCCTTCAAACATCCTCTGGGACATTTTTAGAGCCTTCTGAATTCCCATGTAAAATAAATGATTAAACTACAGTTAAGTTGAAAGGTTAAAGTATAGTCTTTAAAGCAACTGAAAGTTTATAAAAAACATTGCTGTTCAATGCTTTCTCAGTCTATGAATTTCCTTAGTTACCAGTTTTTCACTTCTTTCTTATATACAGTTGCAAATACTTTAAAAATATTCTTCCTTTGCAGAACAAAATCTAAAATCTGCCCTCCATAGTTCACTTTGAGTTTGAGAATTCCTACGCCTAGGACAGCAGATGTCTTGCATTTGGGAAGACATTAATGTGCTTGTCCCACTTGCATTTCAAATGTCATAAATCTAACCCAGAGAACACTGATTTTAATCCTTTGTATTTTTCTGATGCAAAGTTTAATCATGAATCATTACACTAACTTTTGCTTTTATTCTGCAAGTCAAACAATTTAAGGATATTGGACCTGGAAGTTTGGGTCTACACATGCACTAACTTTGTGAATAATGGCACTTGTGTAACTGATGACATGTACTGTACCTTTTGGGAAGCGTGTAGAATCTTCTTTCTTAGCTGGCTTATTTTATGCAGGAGAAGGCAGAGTATGTCTTCTCCTGTGGATTTTGCCTGCCCAAAATGTATCAGGCAGAACTCATGATAGTTTCTGTTTGTTGAAAATATGAGTGCAGTTTGGCTCAATAATACTATTGTGTAGAAGTAATGTAAAATAGATATTATAACATAAGATGTTCATTTTAAACCTCAGTGACTATACGAAGAGAACATATTATCCGGGAGAAGTAGAGCTGCATTTTGTGCATTGAGTTGCAATCTGGACGTAATGAATCTTTACCTGTTTAATTAGTAACAGTCTTATACCATAACAATATCAGGAACAGCCTATATATAGGGACCCCAAATATATTATCCTCCTTTTAGTTACTAAACAAAGGATGGCTTGGATTTGAATTCATTTTGCAAGAGTTTCGCTCTACAAACATGATTCAGAGCTAGCTTATTGCAGGAACTTAAGTTGCACCAATAACTACATACTTATTAGAAGGCAGAGTTAATTGTTACCCCTTCTTGGCATCAACTGATTGAAGACCTGTGGTACACATGGAGAGACAGAAATGTGTCTTAAAAACATTACACTTGAAAGAACAGCACATGGGATTAAATATCAGATTGATCATTGTGCTTTAAGAAACAGCCCAGAGAAGCCAGATAACTGAAAACCTTTATTTTTCACTCATCTTCTTCCAACCTGTTTTTACTCTTTGTCACTGGTTAATGTTTCTTATAGTTACGGAAAGTCTGAGATGATTGCACCATTTTCATAACATAAAAGGAAAACACTAAAATGTATGTTTTTCCTTGAAAGACCATTGTGTTACCCCTGGGTCTTCTGCTTAACTACTGAAGGATGTACTTTAAGGTATTTTTGCAGATAGGTTTTAATAAAAGCTGAACGGTACAAATGTTCACTTCATCTAGAACATTTGAAAAAAATAGAGAACTTTTTAACTGAGGTTTCCAGTACTGCCTTCTCCTGGCTGAGCTAAAAACCTAAAAGTGATTATCATAATGATAATGTGACACTTTTAATTATTTATTAATTATGAAAGAATAAAGGTGGAGAAAAAAGCCTCACACATTTTTCATATGTCCATGTGTGTTTATTTCTTAATATGTAATACCTAACTCCTTACAAGATTGTGTATTGAGTACATCTGTTTGAACTTGACTTCAATCAAGCTATAATTGGGGCAAAACATCCTTTTCAAAGTCACTTACTTTGTCCTAAAAGTGATAAATTATAGAAGGATAGAAAAGCAGAACAAAGACAGGAAGTCTTCAGAAGAAATTGCCAGACACCAGTTCTATACATTTACATAAGAGTAGCTCATGTAGTACTAATATGGAATTCATAGCTAAATCTCAGATTTAAGAGAGGTCACATACCACATGACAGATTTCTTGTAGAACGATCTTCATAATTTATTCATCAAGATAGTATCAACTAGGATATGACAGTGGGGAAGGGAAGTAGAAACAGAAAGAGCAGGATGGGGAAAGATGTGGTAGAATTGTAATATACTGTACAGTTTTTAGAACAGGAGGAGAACATTATTAGTAGGAGCCAAAATTAAAAATGAGAACTAAAAGCAGGTAAAATAAGATAATAAAGGAAGCTAATAAGATAGCGTCATGTCTGTATAATAATTATAGTGACCAAAAACAGGAGTAGAAGCAAAAAGCACTACCGTTGGAAAATACAATACAAAAGATAAAGAATAAAGTGAACTATAAAACTGTGATTGAAGGGCACACAGCAATAAGCACAAAAATGTGGAGAGAGCATAACATACATTTCAGACAAAACATCAGCGTAGAAGCACTTGAGGAAACCTTCAGTAGTTCAGATGCAGGAAAAGGAAAGATGTTATGTCACTGACACAAAATTGTTGAATGAAATATAAAAGGAGAGGAATATGCAGTAAAAAAATTTAGATATTTGCAGGAGCTAAACAAAGATGAAGAATAAAGATAAACAATGTACTCTGTATAAACAAGTGATAAATTAATAGACATTTATATTACAAAACAGGAAACTGTACAATGAATTGCAGAAATAAACAGAAATAAACTACAGTATATCGATAGCATGGACAGAAATTCTCAAGGTCACAAGCAATTAAAGAGTTACTAAAATTTAAATGCGGTAACATCATCTGTGGAAACAACAAATTAATTATTGAGTGAGAAAAATGATGACATTTTAGTTTTGTTGCACTTCATCTCACCAATTAGTAAAATTATTGTTTGTAATAGAAATTCTTAGGAGTTCTAGTTTTGAAAAAGGCAACACAGAAGCATACAGAATTTGCTACTTATATGGCTCAGAGGATTTCTCTAAAAGCCTTTAAAAAATGGGGAAAATACGCATTGAAAATCTTTAGTTCACTGAAGCTTGCAGAAATATCTTCTGAGTTCAGTAGAAACCAGGTTAGATGATCAGTAGAGACTCACTGTTCCCTGTGGGAGTACTGACTGAGAGATGGAACACGGGTATTTTGCCCTCCCCAATAACCGAAGTCCTAGTCTAGTGGCTCTCAAGAAACGATGCCCTCACTTGCTTATCCTTCAGTTATTCATGACAACAGCTTCATCTAGCAGTTAGCTTGCAAGATGAGTATGGGGAGCCAGAACTACACAGCTTAATTCCTAGAGAAATTGCAACAAATCTGTTGTTAAGCGTGACTGTTGCATGCTCAAGTCCTCAATAAGATTTTTAAATACCAATTGAAAACACCTGAACGGTGTTTGCTTTTTCAGATGAAATTAAAAAAAAAAAAAAAAAAAAGACCTAAGTTTGAGAAAAATCTTGTAGGTTTTTCTCTTTTTTTCAGAAATTGTCCACTTTCAACAAAGACCCAATCATTTCTAAGTCCCAGAACTGAAATTGATTCTGTTTCTGTCAAGGTAGATTTCAACAGCCATTGAGAGAAGATAGAAACTAATTCAGTACTAGTTCGTCATGCCTCTGTTATAGGTCTATTCTCTTTGTGCTATGTGTTTGAGCACATAACACAGCTTGACTGGATGGTCTGGAAAGCAATAAATGAGGAGCTTAAGTTATGGCATAAACATGTTGGAAGCAGTTGTTCTATTATATACCCACATCAAGCAATGCCAATCAACCATAATTCAGACACTGAATCAAGGATACACTTTAGCACCAAAGGTTTCTTGAAAACAGAAATATGTTAGCAGTTATCATCTCAGAACTAATCCTTTTTCCCCCTCCATAATATATCTTGTGAGGTTTTTCTATCGCAGCCCAGAAGGCCAACCGTATCCTGTGCTACATCAAAAGCAGCGTGGCCAGCAGGTCGAGGGAGGGGATTCTGCCCCTCTACTCTGCTCTGCTGAGACCCCACCTGCAGTACTGCATCCAGCTCTGGAGCCCTCAGCATAAGAAAGACACGGACCTGTTGGAGCGGGTCCAGAAGAGGGCCACGAAAATGATCAGAGGGATGGAACACCTCTCCTGTGAAGAAAGGCTGAGAGAGTTGGGGTTGTTCAGCCTAGAGAAGAGAAGGCTTTGGGGAGACCTTATTGCAGCCTGTCAGTACTTAAAGGGGGCTTAGAAAAAAGCTGGAGAGGGACTTTTTACAAGGGCCTGTAGCAATAGGCTACAGGGGTAGTGGTTTTAAACTAAAAGAGGGTAGACTCAGACTAGATCTAAGGAAGAAATTTTTTACGCTGAGGGTGGTGAAGCACTGGCCCAGGTTGCCCAGAGAGGTGGTGGATGCCCCTTCCCTGGAAACATTCCAGGTCAGGCTGGACGGGGCTCTGAGCAACCCGATCTAGTTGCAGATGTCCCTGCCCATGGCAGGGGGGTTGGACTAGATGACCTTTAGAGGTCCCTTCCAACCCAAACTATTCTATGATTCTATGATTTTATCAATGAACAGCAGCAACAGCCTAGAGAAGCACAGGTAAATTTAACGTAAATAACAAAGGGAAAAAAAATGCTGACTGCACATAAAACATCAAGGCTTCAGTCAGCCATTCAAATATTTTCTGGTGTAGAGCACAGAGAGAGAAATATCACAGCAGGAAGCCAAAATCTGCAAAGCTATGACATTAGCTTATCAGACAAATGATTGTGATAACTCACCAGCACAGATTTCATCTCCTGTGGGAACAGAAACAACAAGATGAAGAACCTGTTCTTCGTCATGGCCCTTATGCATTCCAGGAAGATTGTGTCCACCACCACCTAGATAAGGTCAGAGGAAAAAAAAACTACACTGGAATCACAGATATTCTGAATTCTTCAGATTGTATTTTTCATATTCTGCTGCAAAATGTCTTTTTTAGTGAACATTACAAAAAAAGTAGTCAGAGAAGACTACCAGCTAAACACATTTTTAGATCCATGCAGAATTTAGTGTATGGAGAGACATCCACACAGTCCCTTAGCTGCAATGGGACATCACAGATGAAAAATTGATAGGTGCTAAACTATTAGGGTGAGTTTCCAACTTCTTGCCTTTTCCAATGGGAGACTAATGCAGGAAATTAAACACCCTTCATACATAGTCTTCAGTTAATATGAGCAGAAACTGTAAGCAAAATGTGAGAGCAAAGTCTGCCTAATTCCAAACAATCGTATTGGCCTGGGCAGAAAGCTATTGTAACAGCCAAACTGGTATTTTCACAGTTTAAAATACAGCTTTGGTTAAAAAAAGGTAAGTTAAAACCATTTTAAAAACCCACAAGGAACACAAATATTTTCAGACTGGACTGTAAGAACTCTCTCTCCTCCATTGTGGGCACTCTAATTAGGCAGGTGCTTTGTCGAGTTAGCAGACAAAAACAAAGGCGAAGGGAAGGAGGAAAGGTCAGCAGCTTCTGTCAGTCTCAACAGTGTCCCACATTGCCAGCTGAAGTGGCAGCATATACTATGAGCATCACCTTTCCTACTGTAAGTGGATATAAAATCCTTCAGTTTTACTTTCAAAAAATGTTGGTGTTAAAATTGCATAAGAAGTAAATAAAGGATAGGAAGATATTGAACTAACTTAAAATTGTCTTAGAAAAAGACAAATGAAAACTTTCTGAGAAGAGACTAATTAGCAAACCTTTCCTTAATACATACAAGTAAACTATTTATTAGTAAAAATGTGGTATCGTGTAGTTCTTTTTTCCTGAAATTAGCATGCTCCTTAATAGCATGTGAAAAGGAAAACTTTGCGATGTGTCTCTAGAGATGTAAAAGAAAGAATTCTGCACAGAAAGGAAACAACATTGTGATTCCATATGTGGGAATCACGTCTGCATCAGCAGAGTATACCAGCATGGAAACTCCTTTTTATACAGAGGTGTAATAAATGTTAAGCAGGATTTTAAGAACCTCTGTAGCAAGGAATTCCTTCCTATATTTTTCCTTCCATAGTTGTCCATGCCTGCCAACGTGACAAGTCCTTTCCACAATCCCAAATGCCCTGGGTAAGGAGAATTATATTGCAAGTCATGAAGGGTAAAGGTAGAGCATGAGATAACACGATTATCAGAACTTCTCATCTGATCAACTTGTAGAGGATAAATTACTTTCAGCAGGAGGTATAAACTAAAGCAGTATGTCTTCATATTGCTTGCTTATATTTTACATTAGTATTAGAAGAAAACATGAAAGAAACAAAGAAACATCTCAGCTGCAGGGATTAGGTCAGTGTAATTGCTCAGTATACGTTCCTCTGAGACTGGTGGTATCAGTGATACAAATGGTGCGTTCCTCAACTCCTATCTAAATCACTCTTAGCACATTTGATATTCCTGGGGAATTTCAGTCCAGGTGCTTCCACGCTTTTTGTTATTTGAAGTTGTGTACCGATAGCAGGAAGACACTGTAAAGTTGGAGATGAGAGATCAAATCAAAACTTCTATGTTTAAGCTCTGTCCTTCTAAAAAACATAGCTGAGTATTCTCAGATACAATTAAACACATAACAAGACAAAATCAAATCCTCTGGACAGTAATGTTAGGGACAAGACGGGCAGCTCTTTTTAGATAACAGAGTTTGAAATACATTAATTTGATTAATAGCGCACAAATTGTCAATACGTATTTTGGGATTGTGACAGACGAGACCAGTTCATTCTGTGGTTCGCTAATGTGCAAACTCTTCCTAAGTTGCAGAGGCAGGGCGATCAGGAACAAACTTCAGGCAGCTGGTATCGAGGACTGTGTGGGTAGGCAAAATAAGTGCTTCCCAGGAGAAACGTATGAGCTTGGACTATTATAAAAAGTTGGCAATCCATGTTCTACTTCTCATCCTGAATCGAGGCAGGCTTTTATGCAAAAGCAATCAGATGCCAAAGTGCTGGCCAAGCAGATACCATGAATATAAACAAGGGATAGAACAGGGCTGCTGGATGGCTACGTTTCCATTCAATTAAAGCTTCTGGATTGCTGTACTGGAATTTCTAGTGAAGTGGAATAATATACTTGAATTTAGTTGGTCAGCTAACTGGACAATCCTCTAGTCTACCTGGCAGCTGACAAACAGCAAGCTAGCCAGCATCCTGCCTTCCCAAGCCCCCAGAGTTTTCTGTCTTGCTGGAAAGAAAATGAAAGCATATCAGGGCAATCAACCACCTGCTTTCTACTGAAAATATCAACAATCATGCATTCTCAAAAACCAAACAAACCAAACCCCCCACTGTTTCTGTGAAATCTGCATTTTCAGTTAGGAAATTCCTTCCCTGGAAACAACTCCAGAAACCCAAAACTGATTCTGTGAAATCTGCATTTTCTGTTAGAAAATTGCTTCCCTAGAAACAACTTCAGTATAAGTCTCTCTTCCTATTCCAATTCCATTTCACACATTGGGACACAGTAGGAAGTTATGACTGAGGATCACTGCACACATGTATTAATCTAGATATTTTATTCCCATAAAGGAACTAAAATATATCTGGATTGATTTTTTTCTGAAACTGAAAAATATTTCATTTGCACTGAAACCAACCATCCTAAATAGCAGTGCAAAACGAGCTTATCTACTAATACAGTAAGCAACAATTTTGCACCTTGTTGGGTAGGACTCCGGTTTTAATTTCTCCTCTGACAGGTTGAAATTATTTTCTTGGTTCATAGACAAGAACTCACAAGAAGCCCTGTAATTTAATTCATCTTTTTGGTTCTCCGTTAAATATCCAAAAATATGTGTGTTGGTATAAACTTGCAATAACTCACCGCAACTCCAGCTGTAATAGGTCTCCTATATCCTCCAAAAATTATAATAAAGTCAAAACCCATGATCAGCAGGAAGCAAGTTCTCACCTTGGCTTCAAAATCCAAAAGGCTTTAAGATTCTTCAAAAGAATCCAAGATTCTCCAAACTTCTCATCATAAAGGCCACCTGAAATCTTTTCCTAGGTTTTCATAATAATCAAACTGTGCAAGTAAAGGTAGTGACTTTCTCTGTACCTTTTAGCCATTTTCATCCATAGTTTTATAATACCTTTTCTGCTTCTTTACTGTAACTATTAATAGATCTGTGCAAAAGATCACTTGTAGTTTGCTCATACAGAAAGACATTTTATTGAATTAATGAGATTATGGCTCTTTGGTTTGAAGTACTTGTAATAATTAGACTTAATATAAGAATTCTCACAGCTGATCAGAGGTGTAAAAGGTATCTTATAATTAAGACCTGTATAACACCACATTGTCTGTACCTTTCAGCTGCTCACTCATACATCAACAGATTATATAGGCTACTTAGCAGTTTGTGTTGTGAATACCTTATTGCAAGAAAAAAGACAGAAATACCTTGCATTCCTTATCAAGAAAATTATATTTCCAAGCATTTTTTCTTACGATAACCCTGCCATCAAATCTAGCGAACGAGGAAAATTCATCCAGAGATAATACCTTTGCTATTACCACCAAATAGGATCTTTATCAGTAAATCTGAAGGACAGCTGACAATCGCTTAATTAATTTAATTCTTGCTGGTTTTTAGCTGTAATCTGTATGAAGCTTTTAAAACTACACCTGTTGATAAGCTGATCTTTGACTTAACAAAACGTCCAGCAGCTTTGTATTCTGAAGGATTCAAAATGCAGCGCACCATGAAATGCGCAGCAATAAGTTGTCATTTTGTAGTGATATCAGTTGTCTAAAAAGCAATTATTTATTGTAGCCATTTAACGTTTAGTCACTGCAGGACTAGTATCTCTCCCTTTATAGATTAATATTTTAGCTTTGGGAAGAAACTTGGGGTACATTCTACCGAGGTACAATTAGGTGAAAAGAGGTAGATATGATTATGGACACCTAAAATGCATTGATTAATTTATGTGTCATCAGTCACTTCTACACTAATTTCTGATACTGCATGGACTAGCTTGAGCAGCGTGAAACCAAATATTCAAACTCTTCCACTAATATTTATAGATGAAATGTCATTTTTCATAAATATTGATTCAGTTTCACCTGTTTTTATATGTATATGCATAAGTATCCAAAATGCATAAAATTCCCAGAGCTATGTTCTACTGCGTAGGTATCAAAATAGAAATGCTTTTCTTAGATCTTCAGTTGCTACTGACTGTGAATACTTCAAACTACAGGGCAGGATACAGACATAAGTTCCAAAATAAGCTTTGAGCTTCTTCCTTCCAAAAATCTGTGACTTTTAAAACACAGGTGAGAATTCTACTCCTCAGTAGATAGTAATATTGGCTTGCGATATACAAAGATGCAAGCTGCATTATGAATGCAGCATCTAGTTAACAACAAACACATCTCTGGATACTGCCAATTTCATAAAAGGTTACTCAGAAATGGTAAATCACACTGATTTATGCTAGAAAGGATGGATAAAAATCCCCTAACTTTTCTATTTCTTTTAATAAAGAAACAAGTATTTTGGAACCAAAAAACCCCAAAAAACGAATAAAACTGTATCCTTGGTTTTCTTTAGGACATAATAATAGCTATTTCTTCACAAAGGTATAGTGTTTACTAAGAAATCTGCTCCTAGGGTAAGTTATTATTACTTCAGCAGTTTCCAGGCTCCAAAGGGAATGAAAATAATTTCAAAAATGCAGGATGTTCATGGAATGGAGAAATGGATGATGAAGTTGTGCTACTTACTGCACCTGGTCAATTGTTTGCTTTTCATCATAAACGGAAAAGCCTGCGCAGACCAGCCACTTGGAAGCAGGGCCAGTCTGAGGACTAGGTAAAAGAGGAGGCTGCCTAACCTAGCAGGAAATAAATAATGGCAAAAGAAGCAAATCTGGTAGCATGGAACATCTATTATTCATCTGCAGTAATTTGTTGCCTGGCAAGAGCTGATGAATCCAATTTTGAGAGTATTTTACAGTGAGTTGAGAAGTTTACAAAGGAAAATCAGTGAAAATATTCTTTCCTGTTCTAGAAATAAGCTAAAGGAATCACTGGAAGTCTGTCGTCTTTGATAACCTGACCGGAGTTAAACAAATCAATGGTGAGCATCACGCTAACAGCTGGAGATGGGAACGCTGAAATTTCTTATGGCAAAGGTCTGTTTCACTCTCAGATTGTACAGGAGAAGCAACAGAAGAAATGAAAGGGAGAGGCTCTGGTTCACTGCAGGTGATCTGGAGTATGGTGAAAGGTCTTCCTCACCCACAAAAAGGGTGGGGAACAGCACAGCTAAGGTCTGAAATGATCACCAGATAATCCCTCCAGCATACCAAAATCACATTTGTTATGGCAGTGACTGAGAATAGTAACACAGGAGCTGGTTTTATCATCAGCATTCTGCCATGGCCTAAATTTGTTTTAACTGAAATTAATCTCATGGGATCATGGGTAGGACGCTCCTTTTTTTTTTTTTTTTTGCTGATCAGCATATATAGCATAAAAACATGCAACTTGTTCCATGAACAACACAAATACAGGAAAAATGCTCATACATTCACTGGATCTATATCTGGTTTTGTGCCAGCTTTCCAAAAATTTCTCTACAAAAGGAAGATTTTCCTAAGAAATGGAATTTGTGTGCTGGTTAATACACTGGGGAACAGACAGAATTTCTACTTCATCCAGCGAAGCAGAAAGAAGCAAACCAATCTCAATTTTCCTTTTTTTTTTTTTTTTTCCTTTTCTGTGCCATAGGACTAAAATTAGCACAAATGTTGTTCCTAATAAAAACCTAAGTTTATTGGTTCTCAGAGTGATGTGATGGTAACTAAATTTAAAAGTTTTGTTCGTAAATGCTGACTTGTCAAGTAAAGAAACAAATCTTTTTAAAGAAGAAATTAATCACTCTTAGAATTGTAACGTCTAATAAAACAAAAACTCATTTCACTATTACTCTGACTTCTTATTATGAGCTACAATTTATACTATATTACAAATCCTCCTAAAGGTAATAAATTTGACATAGAAAAAAATTAATACAAAATCTAATTACATTTAATTTGATTAAATTAGAATGGACTTTTTCTGTAATCTCATTTAATTCAAGGCATTTGTAAAACAGTAAAATTACTAACAATGCCTGAAAAAACCCCACATATAAAGTTACAGACTTTATCAACGGCCTACCTTCCTCTCCACTATAGAAGAGATGAGAATGGAAATCTCATGTTCTGGGCCAAATTCTGCCATAGGCAGCCACTTCCTACAATCCGCTGACCTGAATCTGTGTTACTTAGATTTAGCGTTTTAAAGGCAGAGAAGAAATAGGGCACAGGGAGGGCAGAGTATTTCTACAACTCGCTATTCCTCTGAAAATGTATGGGAATCTCACTGCTATTTCTCTGAAAATGAAAAAGAATCTCACTGCTTGTCTTATCACATTTACCCTAAAAGAATTGCCAATTCACACTAGTAAAACCTTTTCCGTTTCAGGAAAGGAGCTTTGTTCTGGCATAAGCCTGGGTCAGATGTTCTGTTCATTGCTGATATTGCTGGTCTTAATATATGTGGGATGGACGGTCGTGCTCTATATTGCCCAACTAAGGAGTTAAACCTTCAATCTGATAGAGGACCACAGCAGAAAATCTACTTTAAAAAAACTCCTCTTGTGTGTTTTTCATAAGGCGCAGTTTAACCTAGCCGAAAACCCCAGGTACTCAAACTCGATGCTTTCAACAGGAAGAACTTTTTAGAATGCTGTTTTTCTCTTTTTGCCAACAAAGCTGACTTTGTAAGTTCTCTGATGATTATTCTCAAAACAGATTCCTCTGAAGAGATGTGATGCTTCCTTCTTGAAGTGTTTTGCTAATCATGCCTTTTAACTTGTTTCACTGAAAAGACACTTAGCCAGTCAAAGAAAGTTACCTTGCATCAAAAACTTTTTGCATAGGTATCATTAGTAGGATGAAATGGTAATTAGTTTCTATTGTTGACCACCAAGCAGTCTTTTCAACTACCAATTCCTCATCCCTCTGGAGGTCTGGGGTTTTTTGTTTGTTTTATATGAGAAGCTGAGTTACAGATCTTGCATATCTCCAGAAGAATCTGAGCAAAGCTTTCCTCCCTGTACTCGCCTTTCTTCCAATCTTTGTGTGCTCCAGAACTGGATCTTAAAATACCATCACAAACCAGTAATTAAAAGAAAACCAAATCTAGTTTTGAGAAAGAACAGACACCATTTTTATACAGTACATGTAAAAATGTGTTCAACACAGAAAAAGTTTAGGCAGATTTTTTAAATTAACAGCAGTGCTGATACTTTCCTAGATTTGTTCACCTCAATGACTCAGTATCTCATGGTTTTTTCTCATTTTTTTCTGTGTCACAATAAATCGGGCTGTGAAACAAGCTTGGTTTAAGTAGCAAAAACATTATGATTTCACATTTAGCAGCATAAAAATTGCCTTATGTTCAAATTCATGCTTCTCAGTAAGGTTCCCAGATAGATACCTTCCACAGAGTAGCAGTTTATTATCAGAACAGAAAAATGCTTCCTATGGGCAAACTAAGTCTTGCCATCACAAGCTGTGATGAGTGTGTATTGACAAGATGTCAGAACCTGAAGACATTTTGGGTCTGTATATGGTATTTACTAAATTAAATTTGTGGCAATCAGATGATTATATAAATTATTTTACACAGGGTTTTTTTGTGACTATTAGAACTTTCCAACTTGAATTTATATGTAAGCAACCTCCAGCAAACCAAAATCTTAATGTACTTGCACCAAAAAAAAAGTCAATATCATTCCTAAGATAGCGAGTTTATTGTGTACACAAAATTAAATTCTGAATATGTTAACGATGTTGTATCACATAGTCAAGTTCAATGGCAAAATGGAAAAATTCCAGTTAACGTTTACTTTGGGTTAGAATGGAATTCAATGTCAGGTTTGTATTTTTAAAAAATGGCTGGAAATCTGAGAAAAATCCTAAAATCTTAATAACATTGAGCTATTAAAAGTTTCCCATATTAATATTCACATTCAAATAGATAACAGAACAGAAAAAAAACAAGATCAAAAAACCGAAGCAAACAGAAAGCTAGATGAACCAAAAAACACATTCTGAAAATTAAACATTTCAACATTATCAACATGAAATCTGTCAATAATTTCAAATAAAAATATAAATATCTAAAACTGTTATTTTAGCTTGCTTTAGTTAGTTATCAAAATGAACATTCCTATTTCCTAGGAAATGCTTTTTTGTAAAAGACTTTTTTTTTTTTAGAAAAAGTTTTTAACAGTTCTATGCATAAGATTTATGGTTGTGTCTATATATTTGTGATTGCAACTGTGATATATGTATATAAAATTGTGAACTGCATCATATTTGAGTCAATGAGTGAATTTTATTTAATGAACTGAAGTAATTAAAAATCTAATTCCATCTCAAGGTGCCCTTCTTTGGATAGCATTCCTATAGTTACTATTTAATATTATTTCAGTCTTGATATGTCATAACTGGTTTATGAGAATGGCCTCAAAACATTCTGCTTCACTTCATAAATTAAAAGAAATCTAAAACACATCAATTAATGAATGCTGAAAAGAAAGCTTGTTCTTTGTAATCTTTAAGACAAAAGGTAGAACTCAAATGGCATATTCCAGCAACACATATCCACTCCAGACTTAGGAAATCTTACCAGAAAATATGGATCATATCTTCACGCCCATTAAAAATAACATCCCATTTGCACAGGTTTCAGAAGCAGCAGAATAATTTATTCACAAGGGAAGCTAAATATAAAGCTTGCGTTAAGATACATTAATTAAAAATTGCATTCTGGAAGTAAAGCCTTCAAAACCTGCAACTGTGCTTAGGAAACATAGCAATGACTGAGGAGTACAAACCTTTTAGAAACATCACTGCTCTGGAAGGCTGAAGATATCAGAGTGAGCATTCATAAGACATTTGTTCCTTTACTTTAAGACACGATGATGAGCATTTCTTTTAACACCTTCCTACATGGATATTTGAGCATCCAGGCATTTAAAAACAGATGGGAAGGGGGAGAGGCAAAAGTCTTAAATGTGACCAAAATAGTAATTTTTCTTAAGAGTTTCAAGAGTTCTGAACAATCACTCTTCAGGTCTGACCTAATGGGCTTGAAGTGATACCCAGCACTACGCCGGGAAGGAAACATTTTTTGGGCTACGTATTGTAATACACAGAGAGTAGCTGGGATGCTCTAAGGAGAAAAATTACTGCCAGAGTGAGTTTGCACGTTAGGTTTTAGTTATTTTGACCGTAAACTTTATGTATTACAAACCCTTCTGTAGATGGCAAGCAGCATACTCAAGATGTTTCTTTTACTTGAAGAAAAAAAAATGTTAAACTACATACCACTGAAGTGAATTCTTTGATTTATTGGTAAAAACGTTCTAGCAGTAGAGAACGGGTGTGAAGAATGCACCACTTTTCACATCTCATAATCTTTCACAATACTTAAATATTGTTTATAACACAAGCAAATAAAAGGAACATTTACTATGAAGACAATTACTGAACTGATAAACATGGTTCAGTAACTGAAGGATGTTTTTATCTGTTCTTTTTATTTGTCCATTATACCAACTACATCAAGGTGGCATATGACCATCTTCAGTAGGGTGGGAGTGGGAAAACGCAGCATGAGTACACAGGAGTGAAAATAATCAGCATGCACATGGTATCTCTGCCTCCCGTATTGCAAGTACTATATATACTATATACGTTTATGCTGCATGTTTGCATTTATGTAGTGCTGTATATGCAAATGCGAAAGTGACCATTGCTAAAGTTCATCATCTGGAACACCCAAGCTCACTGATGCTGACTACAGAAAAAAGGCATCAAAAAGAATTAGGCAAGGAGAGTATCCAGCTCAAGGAGAGTATCCAGCTTTATATCACAGTTCTATCAGAAAGAGAGATGAGGATAAAATCAGAAAGCTGTTTCTTAGATTGAAGCCACAGCGTACCAGGCATTCTCTTCTGTGTACAAAAAGTAGTATCAGCCTAGACAGTTGACCACACGGTCAATGTACGAACAACAACGTAACTGTCCCCTGTTCTCAACTACAGTCAGAAATGGAAGCTGGAACAGGCCCGCTGTTGCCGAGCCTCATTACAGTGAAAGCAAGTTTTTACAAGTCAGGGAGATACAGCCGCTCTCTGATGGCTTTGCAAACTTTTCTTCTAAATCTTACGGAGGTGCACACATCTGAACTGTCGCTCCTCAGCTCTTGTGAAAACTATCTTTCAGCAATGCCATAGAGTGATACCCTTCTGAGAAGAAGCAAAGAATATCCAGGTACGTTGTTGTTATACTATATTATATCCATCCCTAGATGTAAGTTCCCATCCACATATGGAATTTCCACTTGATATGCTTCAAACACCCTCTTTTATAAACTTGATCTTAAGGGAAGACATTCTTTCTGACTTTTCAGTGAGAATCACGTTTTCCTAACTCACCAATATTGTTTATTCAGGCATGCAAGACACCCCAGCATCCTCAGATAACTGCAAAACAGATGCCAAAATCACTGTTATAACCAGGTTCCTGTACAAATAGTAATGAACTATTTGGCTTGTAGAAAAATTATACATTAGCTAGTACACAAAATAGCAACTTCAATGTTATCTCCATGAAGCTCTTACCAAAAGGGAAAACATATGTATATTTTATTTTTTAACATTAAATATTCACAGAATGTTTATTAAGACAAATACATAGCCTCATCGAGATGAAAGACTTGGGAAGACTTGTGAATTTTTTTAATTAAAAATAAAAACGTAATGTTAATAAGACTTAATGGCATAGTTAAATATTTAAAATATATCTGTGAAAAACTCTTTTAATATCTAGATAGCAAAATAGATTTTTCTCTATGAAACAACATCAGCTACCAAAATTTTGTAGTGCATCAGTTGATTAATCAAAATGGGCTTTTTTATGCTCTCTTACAGTTTCTGTCTTCTTCATACATAATATATATTTCTTCTGAATCAGCTGGCTAAACCAGATAAAGCTTACGGAAATAAATGTTGCACCACATTTGGGATATATTAGGGATCATAGTTCTCCTAACAGAGACTTGAAACATACTGCTTTCTATGCAAACCTTTTTTCATTGTTTATATTATGCTACTTGAAATCCATGCCAAATGGAAAATCAAGCAGGAAAATTATTTCATACTTCCTAATGTTGTATAGTCATTTATAAGATAGGTCCTACAAGAGGACTATGGCTACTTTGTTCCAGGTGGTGGCACAGATAACAATCAGTAAGGACAGGATTAACTGCCATGGTGAAATCTAGCTATCGGCTTGCTTTGCTTTTTTATGGCTACATCAATGACAAGAATTGTGACCATTCTTTAAAATATTCCTTGATGCTTAAGTTTGCCTTCTCAGCTGTTGCTACAATTAGATCTTACGGGGATTGTGATCATCAGTCACTTCAGATTCATTACAGAAATATTCATTCACAGACATGTCTTTAAACAAAAAGACATGTAGAAATAGCAGCTAAGCTCTGTGACTCTTGATGTATTTATTCAGGAAACTTTCATAAAATTACTTTAAAATATTTAAATAAAATGTTTAAATAAATCATTTCTATCAAACTTTGACCTCTGTTTTTGAAATGTCATTGAAAATAGGTGAGTAAACAGTAAAAAATTTTGCTGGAAGTGCCTGAAATACTAATCAGAATTTTAAATTACTTGAGCCATTCAACCCAAGGACGATTACCACATCCATGTTTCACATCCTTCTTTTGGATAAAGGTCTGATGGCCAATGCTTCGCACTGATTAAAAAAAAAAAAATCTTGAAGCTGTAAACAAAGAGCTTTGGCTTCACTGATCATTACAAGGAGGGAGAAATGAGCACGGGTTGTACAATAAGACCATTGGAAGGATTCAGCCCACTGAACTATACACTCTTTCTGGCACTTTTTTTTACTTGGAAGATGACAGAAGCATTATACTAACCAGATCTTTTTATTTAGCTCTGACTTTACTGATTGCCAAAGTGGTAAGCACAATAGCTTGACATATCCCCCAAAACTGCTTAAGCAGTCTATTCGGCAATGTCTGAACACAGCTTCAATGTCACTTACACAGCTTTTGCAAAAAGGGAAAAGAACCGTGACAACAGAGTGTGTCTCACTCTTTCCTCTCAACTGCAATGACATTCTGTTAAGAAAATGACATCAGCGTCCACCTTTAAAGTATCAGTCCCTGGCTTGATCTTTAATTTGAATAGTTTTAAATCCCAAAGTTTTAAACTGAATCCTGTACTTTTGCAAAAACAAAGTGATGTTACATTGTTGTATTAAACACAGATGTTGCTGATCTGCACAGTGATCCTGAAACCGTGTTTTCCATTTCTTGTTCAAAAACTAGTGTGATCTTTAAACAGCTGCTTTGCTGATTCCCACAGGTAGCTGCATTTTATTTGGAGAGAAATAATTCCTATATATAGTGTCCATATGTTCTTTTTCTTTCAAAGGCTTAGTGGAAATTAGGTAAACAAACAAAAAAATCCCACTTCAAACTGCAAGGTATAGGCTATCCTCTGCTTCTATACAGATGCTAGAAAGCTGCCTGTGAAGACCATGAAGGAGAGTCCCATAGTAGTATAAAGGTGGTAACTGGTGTCAAAAATCTCTCAATTTACTGCTGACCTTTAGCGTTAAAGCCAATAGTGCTTATTTGTGTTTAAAGCCTGTCACATGAGTAAGTACCCTGCAATATTGGGGCCTTCATGTCGGAGTTCAGATTTTCAATGTGTTTTCAGATGAGCAGTGAAAAAGTAGTAAGGGACTGAAATAAGACTTTTACCCCATTCACATCTGCATTTAAAAAAATAACAATAGCTCCAAGACTGAGAACAACAAACATTTGAAGAAATGGGGTCAGGAATCTTATCATTCTAAGTTAAAGATTACCTTCTCTATTTTTCTCCAGTACTTTGCCACACAAATTGCAAGATAGTATTTATTTCATTCTTAGACAAGTACAAAAGAGGCTCCTATCAATTCCCCCAGTTCAAGTTTCAGCTCCTGCAGTATTTGATTTCATTTCTTGTATTACATTTTTACAATTTTTGCTTGATTTGATTCTTATATTTGTGCCCTGTCAGAATACCATAAAAAATCTGTTCAATTTATGATGTGGGCAAAAAAACTTTGATATGTCTGACGTTCAATCCTAGCTTAATTTGTAAGTGATAAGTTAGGAGGTTTAATCTCAGTGCCCATATGTCACATCTCAAAACCAGATCACACTTTGGCATGAATGGCAGGCTCTGCTTAGCAAAGCTTTAGATTGACATATTGGAACGGGTTTGGGAGATGCTCCTGGGGAAAGCTTATTCATCTTTTATTACTGGTGGAAACATTCATACTTCAGATATCTCATATGGAAAAACAGCATTTTCAAACCAAAGGATTCTTATGGACAACTATGAAATCAGCTTTATCTTAGAGTCAGTGATCTATGTGTAAGGATCGTTTTTACCTGAGCCAGTGCTCTAAATAATAGGGACAGCTTCCATCCAGCGGTTTCTGGTCCCATAAGTATACAGACAGGCAAGAACAGTCAAAAGACGCAGCGTGCAGACTTCCATGTAATTATTAGTTTAATAAAATCTTTTTTTTTCCTATTAAATACATTCCTGTCTATATTTCAGACTTCTGTAAGGCAGTAAAATACTATGTACAGCACACAGCCACTCAAATGCCACATTGGAGTATGTTTATTTACTGTTCCAAAAACTGGTTGTAAAAATTGTCTCAAAAATTTAAAGAAGAGAAAACTAACCACTAAACCGCATAATCCAGTTCCTAACAATGTAAGAGTAATAAAAAGACCAGTGTTTTTTCATTTAGGGGATGCATACTAGTATTGAATAAAATTAACCTGTGCCTACATAGTCTAGTTTAATTTTTGTGTATCATGGTGTTTGCTCTTAACAGTACCTGTTGCAGAGAATACTATTCAAGAGGTACAGATCCTTTCATTCAGTGCTGTTTACTTCTTTAATCATGCTGAAACCTCCCAATGGGACTCAATGCTATTCTGTTTCCTCATCACATAGAGTTTTAGACCAAATCCCATGTTTTTCTTTCACAAACAAATGGAGTGTATTGCAGCGCATCCTAAATCCCAAAGTTTCCACCGCAATCTTCTGCAGCTTCAAAAGCGAAGTATGGCCAGCTAGCTATCACATCTTCAACTTATCCTCAGGCAACTCTTACTAAAACAGCCATTTGCTAAGGCTGAGGTCACAACAGACAGTTTGCTTGCCGTTCTCTAAATGCCATCTTATGCCAGAATGGAAATATTTTGTGCCCAGTAATGCCATCTTAAATAAAGTTTTGTGGGGACTCTAAAATCGTTACTTGCAATCACAATATGAAGAAATGCATTCCAATTGCCAGAAGTGAATAGAGAGAACCTTTCTCCAGGGTTGTTTCCCCCACCCCAGCGTGTCCTAACAACTTTACAAGGAATGGAAAAGCTGTTATGAGTAAAATACTATGAAATATTATAGCCAGTGTTAGTAATCTGATACATAACTGCATGATTAGGAAGGCTATATCATTAGCCCATTTCACTGCAGAAAAACTTGCCAGCGGTCTTGGTTCCCTTCATTAGGTGGTTAAAAGAACAGAAGTTCTTTAATTCTAGCTTTTCTGACAGAAGGGTTTAAAGGGAGGATAGCTGGAAAGGGAGACATTACAAGATCTGATAAAACAGATCAACTAGAATGTGACAATATGAAGTACCTTTAAAGTTTAAGAGAAATTTATTTTAACAGGAACTTTTTCTCTGTCTTTTCTACAAATAATGAAGCAATGTAGTAGAAAAGTTATGAAAATTAAAAAAAGAACCCACATTTCATAGCTCATATGATTACTGGGTCAGATTCTGTTATGCTGTTGTCTGATGGTTAGGTGGTTTCCCGAGTCATGCAGCACTCCTGCAAGCTGTGTAACCCTGCTAGGCAGAACTAATCACAAAAAAGAGGTCTTCATACTCTATTGTGTATGACCGCCACCATTTAAATTACAGCAGCTTTGATTTGCTCTGATATGCACTGGGATTGAAATTGGGGCTAAGATTTATACAATATTGTAGATTCCATTTTTAACCTTTGCTCTAGTCCTGTGACACAGTACAGCATTTCACATTGCTTTGCAGAGACTGAATTTTATTCTTTTGTTTGTTTTTATTTTACCTTTTCCTTCTACAAACTCCCTGTTGAATGAAATCTGATGTTGCCTTCTTGTTTCCTTAAACCTCATAAGAAACTCTGTCCAACCAATGCAGCGCTTTTCGGAATTCTGTTCTGCCAGCTGCTCAGCTCCATTACAAAAGCACTTGCAGATGTAATTTTTCACTGTTTCTCTCATGAGCTCAGCTGTACGGAAGGAGATGGTAAGAGTTATTCCCATGGAACAAGAAGCAGTGACTGGTCAGAAGAAGCTGACTATGTGGATAATGATCATCTCTGGTATTTCTTCATCATTCCTGGAGAGCACAACTATCAATCCGTGTCTAATCTAGACAATATATTTCTAACATAAAGTCCCCATATAGCAGGAAATGACAACTGCGAAAGCTGATTTATCCAAGCTGCTCTGCTAGTTCCTATTCCATGACAGAATAGCTAATATGCTGACAGACAGACAGCTTAAGTCTGAGCTGTTACTTGATCTCATTACGTGCCAACTGATGCAAGTTAGCAAAGAAAGTAGTAAATTGTCATGTAGACAAACAAAACTTTTGCAAGAGCTAGTAGAAATAGTTTCAAGCTAAACCAAACAAACTTTCACTCTTTTGTATTCTTGAAAAGTAGCTTAGAAGTTCACCAGTGACACTATACCTTCTCTCGGAATAATTTAAATCAAAGCTGCTATAACAGAGAAATATTTTGAAGAACAGTATTTTACTAGTTTTCACGTATGTTTAAATTCAAAATTGTTAGTGATTGATTAGACCCGGTTATATCTGGGTCAAAATGTTAAATATAGATGTAGCCATTTGCCTGAGAAGTGCTTGGAGTGACATTTATTCCCGATTCTTGTGCAAAAAACCAACATGGTCTGACTCCATTCCCTTCCAGACAAAGCAAAGCAGAACTAGATTTTTGTGGTGAAGCATCAGCAGTAATACTATAGACTGTCAAAGTCTGTGGGGTGATTTCACAGAAGCAGTGCTGTCTTACTTCATCCGTAAGATAGTCAGTCCTATCCGAAACTTGTAATCTCACAGAAGCAGGAAAAGTAGAAGAGCTCTCTATTTGAATAATATGGGGGTTTGCCTATATTTTTAAGCTTTCTCAAAACGATACAATTTTCGACAAAAGAATTTGGGTTTAGATAGAGCCTATTCTGCAGTATTGAATGAACAACAGCAAGTAAGAAATACGAAACCGAATTGGTGTTAATCCTGGAAAACCAATAAAATATTTACCATTTTATTTTTCCCTGTACATTTCATGGACTTTGAAAGTCAATCCTTTTTCCTGGCTTCATTTTGACACTTCATTAGCCAGTGGGTCATCACCTTTCGCTCCGCTGAGTAGTGGTTATTTTTCATGCCAACACAGATAGAGGATTCAGACCTGATTTCTACTGCAGGTAATAAATGGTCATTATCTGCACCTTTTTTCTGATGTGAATCACTGTCTGGAATTGGAGGAACTAAATCTTTGCAACTTTGATGACAGCGGATTAGAGCATAACCAGTCTTTCTCTGGTATACTTACTGGGGCAAAGACTTAGAGGTCATGCATTCAATTTTGTGTAATTACTGTCGGTTTAATGATGAAGATGAAAGAAGATAGTGTATACTTAATCAAGCAGATAAGCATATGAAACTTCTGCATTTAAGATTTAATGGAACAATAGACAGAACTGGAAAATGGACAGTGGGCAAAACACGTCCCTTCTGTGACTGCTCATGCTTTACTCAGAATGGTCAGGACAATCAGTAAATGCTTTCTTCTTTTTCCTCCGTCCTTTTTCTAAAGATGCTTTAATGAAAATCAGGGAAATAGGAGGCCAAGAACAACTTCAGGAAGTGTGGTTGAATTTCACATTTTTTCCTATAGAAGACAATTGTGAAAGGTGCCAGAGTAGATGCACTAGAGTCTGAAATTATCTATAGAACAGAGACAACACTGACACAATGGCATGAGCTTTGTTTTCCTTGACTGTAATGGTGTCACAGGTAGAAATGAAATCTGCCATAGTTCATATATTTAAAATTCACAACTTTTATTCTATTTATCTTCATAACACTGGTGATCACTGTGGTGTCTGCAGTGCATAAAATTCTACATTTCCTCATACTTGAAAGGACTGCACGCTTAGGACTGCCTCTTACTGGACTCAGAGGCTCAGCACAGGTGTGACATCTAAACCCATTCAGGCTGGCTGTCCCTTCTATGTAACGCATCCCAGTGGGCTTTTCCTGGCCATACTTTACATGCATTGTCATGCTCTGCGGGAAACACAGCAAGCATAGCAGCTTGCCAGAGTAAAAGCAGTTGGTTAGGGCTTCTTGTAATACAGCGGTTCAACAGTTGAAAGGATTGTCTGTACATTTTACAGAGAGAAAAAGAAAAAAGTGTTGAATAAACATACTCCATGGAGGAGGAAACATGAGCACGAGCCTAGAGTACTACAGAGGAATGCTAACATAAAGCTAGTACAATGCTACCACCTGCTTCTGGGAAGATTATTTCCACCACCCAAGAAAATGATAGGGCCACTAAGTTATTATATGAAAGAACATAGCAGGAAGCAGAAATACATCTTTCTTTAGATGTGTATTAAGAGAAAATAGTGATTATTATTGAGATATATGACACAGTTATTCAACTCCAGCTATGATTCTGATCTAAGATATACAACGTCAAACCAGGATTAGACTCCTAAACTGACAAGAAATTTAAGGTTTAATATACATCTTCCTCTTCATCATTTCCTATTGATTAGTGTGGATGACGTCCCGTCTTTGTGCTAACTATTGTAAATTCCACTTCCTAATTCCCCTCACTGCACAGGAACATAAGTACTTGCCTCAGAGTTGTTGATCTCGCACCATCAGATTACAACGTACCAAGACAGTCTGTGTATCCAGCCCTAAGGTCACAGACAAGGTTACAGCACAGCAGCAAACGGCGTCCAGGTCTCTTGAATCTCAGGCTGTGTCCCACATACTGGCCTATTCATCCATCACAAAGCAGCACTGGTAAAGAGTAATGAGTCCGAATCTAACTGGAGCCTGAAGATTATCGTATTTTCTAGTTTGTACAGATTAGTCCACTAAAATGGTGATGGCAATTCTCAACTATATTTGAATATATGAACTGGAAATGTAAAGTTCTGTCACTCATTTTACAAGCTCATGAAATTTCAAGGGGATACAGTTCTAATTACCTCTCACATCCAATTTGCCAAGATAAGTAATAATTTCTACTCTTCTATTAAATGCAGATGTAAGGAGCATGTCAAACAGCTCGAGACTACAGTGCTCCCCCGATGCTACACCTGTTTCTCATATATCATTTTCCTCTGTTTCATCATTTCTGTTTACCAGAAGGTTATGAATAGCTAAGCTCTGCCACCAGGGAAGGTCATCTCTGAATGATCCTTATTACTTATTACTACTATTTACTTACATTTTATTAATGGTCCACAGGCTCTACTCAGGATCTAACTTGGCTAAACATTATGGAAACATATGGTGAACGTCCCCTGCTGAACATTCTAAGCAGAGAAACAAATAACTGGCTGGAAAATGCTATACTGGAATGATTATGAAAACTGGTTGACATGTTAGTTCCATTCTCTCTACCTATCCTTACTTCTAAGTGTTTGTCCACAAAACCAAATTTTAGGTTTGACTTCTGTTGGCATTTAAGCTACAATGATGTTAAAAAAAAAAAGAAAAATATAGGGACTAGGATGGTAAAAGAGAAGTTCAGTGAACAAGTGACAACATCAAGAGGAGATGAATTGCTTTGGACTTCTTGCATCCCTTGGGAAGGAGCTCCTACCACTGGTTTTGGTGAAGTTACACAAAAATGTGTTGACACATTTATTTATACAGAAACAATGGGTCTCTTGTCCTATTATTAGAAACAGTTTCAGCCATAAATTCTCCCCAGATTTTGGACTCATCAACTTCCCCACAGATTTAGTGGGCTTCAGGTCTGATGTCAAGATCCAGAGTCATCTTCTACAACAGAGACTTAGTTGGATAAAGTCTGTATTAGACCAAAAGTCCAGGGGCTTTGTAGTCACCATCATTTTGTTCAGACTGATGATCAAGACCTGATACACAATTCTGTGAAAGAAGAGTGCTACCGTAGAATACAGTATTCAGAGCAATATTAGTTACTTGCTGCATCCGGTTAGAGCCTCTAAAAGCAGTGGGACTGAAATCCCAGAGATAACTGAAGGCAAACAATGGAGAGGTACACTGTAGTTTTTCTAAACATCAAATAATTGTAAGATAAGCCTTAGTAAAATATCTTACTGTGTCATTTCTATTTCTGAATGCAATTCTTCACCTTCTGCCATGATGGCTCTGTTTACCAGTGCAGCAGTAGTGGTTAAATATCTCTTGTCTGCAACATCTGTTAAGAACTGGAGGGGTTTCAGACTGTGAACTGTAAAACTCTGATAACAAGACAGTAAGCCTGGCCCAGTGACCCAAAACAAAGGAAGCAATGGATGTAAAAGGGTAATGCTGGGAGAAAGAAGGAAAGTTCTGAATTAACCTGGGATGATTATGTGTTCTGACAGAATGAAGTAACTCCTACTCACTATACTAAAGCTACATGGCAGCAGAATGGAACAAAAACAGATGTAGACTTTGCAGGCAGTAGATAATAGAGTATCTTCTCTCATACATGAGTAAGTAGAGCTGTGGAATAAATTTTGTCAACAGCCACTACAAATACAAGTAATTAGACATATATTTAATATACCAGTTTTAATACATATCCTTATGGAAAAGTCCATAAAGGTATAGCACAAAGTCACACAGGAGCATGCATACTTTCCATAAGATGTTTTGTTATGTTTATCTACAGAATATATTATTATTATGCCTATTACAGCAGCTCCTGGTGCAGCTTTGCACCATCCACATATCATTTCTATTAAAAGCTATGGAATAGCTGTATAAAGAAGGGGTTGGTTTGTTTTAACCTCCCAGTGCCCCTGCTGGCTCTACCAATTCATACCCCTTATAGTTAGAGGGACCGACAGAAGCTGTAACCCACGTATTACTGGGTTCCACTGGACAGGGATCTCTTCCTTCTCCCGAAAGGATGATTACTTGTCTACCTTACATCTCTCACTTTCACTGGAGTCTCCTGGCACTGTTGAACAAATTCGTTACCTATGTAGTAGTAACAATACTATACTGTGCAAACAGCACTCAGCTGTGCTCCCCAGCTCATGTACTTCCCTAGCCTCTGACCAACTTCACCATGGAGTGCAAACAAAAAACTATGCAAGCAACATAAAAACATCTCTAGCAATTGACCACAGAACCCTTATGGCTCTTATAGTAGGCGTTCATGTTGCCACTGCTACGCAGAGAGTAGCCTTGCCTGAAAGCGAGACTTAGACATGACATGGTTTAATATCTGCACGTTGATAGCCTTCTCTATACACTTAAAGGTGTATTACAATCATCTTAGATGGCCTGTGTATTGCTTGGCCAAACACTCTCAGCAAAGAAAAGGTCAGTAGGATCCAAAGAAACAGGTATTGTTTTCACTGGTCACTTAAGAGAGTTCAAGAGTTTTGAGGCAGATCTGGTCAAGACATGTTGGCAACAGTTTTCAATGCAGCTAAGTGCTATAAGAACAGGACAGTCAATAGTGCTGTGACCTCAAGCAAACTTTGACTTTCACACCATTTTCCTGATGACACCCAGTAAGGCTGACAGTACACTCTGCTTAATGATATCTGCCACTCAGAGTAATTCTAAGGTCGGGACACTTGCCCATTTTTCAGCCTCACAGTTAGCAACAAAGCACTAACGGGCATTAAGATAGGTAAGGCTCATGCAAGCAAACTTGAAAGGCATGGCAGTGAAATCCCAGACTCCTATGCATACGTCTCGCTCACGCAACCACTATTGCTTTCCCCAGAGCTTGCTAATGCCAAACACAGCCACTATGTTTGTATACAACCTATGTGAATATACGCACCTTCACGTTCTTAGACTTGGCTTCCTGGCTAACGGCTCCCTCCTGGCTTTGAGGATTAAACTTCACTGAAAGGCCTATGGAAACCCCAAGCACTTAGTGTTCTTGCTATTATCCTGTGTTTGAGGGTAGACAAAAAGAGCAGCAATACATTTAAAGGTAGTTTTCGTATGGGGAAGAATGAAAGCCCGATGCAGTTACTGTTTTTAAACAAGTGTGGGAGCCTGTGGAAAAAAACATAAATAGCCAAAGGAAACTAATCTTTTGGGGTGTGTACTACCCTCCCAGACTGTCAATTTTCGATTCGACCTGTCAATTTTCTTATGTTAGTTTTAAATGTTAGGGATTGTTAGCCCCAGATAAATATGGTAGCAATGGTTGTACCTTTTCGCGGGGAGGAAAAAAAAAAGCACTGCACCTTGTAAGATTCTTTTTCTTCTACTCAGGAATTTATTAAAACTAATTTTGAACTATGAGAACCATTTCTGGGTTCTAATTTGAGCCGAGTCTCTTAAAGGACTAGTCTGTTCATTAGAGCTCCATAGTTTGGTTTGCACATTTGAGAAAAGTGAACTGATGCTTGACTTGCTCTAACTGTAGTTTGTCAACATTTCAAGATGATCATGGCTGAAATTCTGGTCATCACCAGATCTCAGAGAAATGACATTGGAGAATGTCATGCTATCGGTTGAAAATGCAGATAGCAGCATCAAGTTCTGAAAGACACACTAAGTGAAAATAAAAATAATAATTCCCCAAATGCCAGCGTAATAAATAATATTACAGGAAACATTTGAAGAGATTTTAATCTATCCTCTGAAAATTTCCTTTTGTGACATTCACTTCAAGACATAGGAAGGTTTTTTTTCTGGAATTACTTTTACAAATACTTCTAAATAAATGTTCTCAACATATAATACCCTTCTTTTCTCACATCCCTTAGAGTAAAAATGTTTGCTATCATTCTGCTCCAGAACATTTTCTGTTACCAAGGAATTCCTGAAGCTTGCTGGCTCACCATGATGGAAATGGCACGCAGGTTTGTGCCTGAAAGGGATCCCAAAAAAGCTGTCATGCAGATGAAAATTTGACAGTTGTCCCATTATCAGTGTAATTACACTGATGTGTCAATGTGGGAAGGAAAACCGTGCTTATTTGTTTGAGGAGTTTCTTTGGTTTAGCAACTGTCCTCTCCTGATATTACTGCATACCACTAATATCAAATGGAATATCTGAGCCTTATTTTTTAATAGGAGTGCATTGTAGCAAGGTAAAATGTTAAGTTAGGCACACATGAATGTTTCTTACGTGAATCTAGTGGAGGATGTCTGACTGACAGGCAGAGGGGGAAAAATTTATTTATATAAAAACAGGCAGTGTTGATGGAGGCTTCCTCCTCTTCTCTTCTGCTGCTTCTTCCCTAATGCCTTGCCAACATATCTTATGTTTAATTTGCATGGCCTACAATGGCAGGCAAAAGAACAGTTCAGTCTCAAGCCCATTCAGCCTTTAACCTCTCTTCCAAAACTGCAAACAAGCTTGCAGATGTCTCTGCAAACCATTGGGATTCTCACATTCTTCACTGACTATTTTCCCATAAGGCACCAAAGGTGTATTTGACTGTTGATGATTTGACCCGCTATCAGATAGTCAGATAAAGACTCTGCATGCCAGTTAGGAGCAGATAAAGATCAAGCCAAACATCATCTCTCCAGCATTCAGGATCCTCTTCCTGCACCTTTATCCATGAACAAAGTCACTTGCAAATGCCTCTCACCTAAGGATTGAGACTATTGTACAAATGTTTCACTCCCAGCGACTGTTCTCTAGTCGATACAGTTAATTCAGCATATAAACCAATGAATCCGTACAGTGAAGGAGAGCTACTCCACTGTGGTGACAGATCTGGGGGTCCCAAAGCCTTACAAGACCGATTCAGAAGCCAGTTAAGAACAGAGGGACTACCATTCTTACTTAAAATTTTATCTTCCCAATTTTCCAGCAAAGAAGGTACAATGACAAATGAGTTATGTGTTACAAATGGATATTCTTATGTGGAGAAGTTGTAAGAATAATATTACTGTCCAGTAAACCAGGAAAATATGAATGTAGATGACGTGGTTTAAATCTCTGCATTGTCCTAAAATATCTTTTAATATTATTATAACAAATATAGCTGAAACACTGAAAAAATTAGAAAACTGGTTTCTTCCACCATTTGACACATCCTTAGAGGTCCTTTCTGCCATAAGCCTTAAAGTCTGTTGTGATTATGTGGTGTTTCTGTATCTTGTACAAAATGTCTGGCTTGAAGCAAAAATATTGTAGTATGTCAAATAAAACAAATTTAATACCAATCAGCTGCACTAATTGGAATGACAGTGACATTCTGCACTACACTTAAGAGTGGCAATACCTTACAGACAAGAAGCCTTGACATTTGACTGAGATTCCCTATTTAGACTTACTATATTCTAAAGAAATCACAAGCATAGGATTCAAAATATAGTAGCAGTTACAGTATTTGTAAAATGTCTTAAACCTTTCACACAAGAAATTCTGCTTATAGAAGGACCTTGACAAAGTAATTCTCCCCTTACTCTGTGAAAGAAGGCTCTCCTTTTAACAATGTTAATGCAAAAAAGAAAAAAACACTACTGACTTAGAAATAAACATTTCCTTTGATTATACCTTGAAATTCACTTTTATTTTATAACCTCAGTTTAAAAAACTGAGAATTTTGGGGTTTTTTTCTTTTTTTTTTTTGTTCTTTTTCTTTCTTTTTTGAAGACCAAGCAAGAAATTCTTTCTGTCAGCCAGTAGAGAAAAATGGTAGTCATCTGCCTGCAGAAGGAGTCCTTGCCAGTTTACACACATCTATAACCTCCTCATCTCAGGGAGATGGGATTGAGACTAGGTATAAAACTGTTGTTTAGTTTGCGTGGCCTAGTCAGTCTTCTGGTAAGATTAAATGTCAGGTCTGGTGGAATTTTTGTAATGTAGACACTTGTTCACTAAAAATCAATCAACAGTAGCAAGGAGAATTGCATAAGAAAGAAATTATAAATCCCAAAGAAGTAACAGTTGATAATAACTATTAACTGGATTAAAAGCTGCTTTGGGATGGAGGTCACTCCCTTTTCCAGGTAGTATCCATCTCAGAAGACCAATTTATGGTGACTCACAAATGCTAGAAAACAGAACCCATTCTGGATAAAAGAACATTTTCAAAAGTCAGAATTTGGAGAATAAAACTCTGGAATTCTTAGTTAACTCTGGACAGCAATCATAGACCTCATTTCTGAAGAAATCTCTAGAACAGATACCTCAATTGTGACACAAACAACTGACTTAGATGAATACCTGTAACACCTTTGGCTTTCAACGGGAATCTTGTGTGCTGAATTTCCCCCAACATAATTTCCTAAGCATCTAAAGCTGAGAACAAAAATCAACATGCCTAAAATGATGATGTTTAAAATTCAGATCTCAATCTTTCTGTGCTCTTCCTTTTCCTAGTAATTAAATAGGATAAATGTTTAATTAAGAAATGTTAAAAAAAGCATACTCCACAGAACTGAGGACATTAAAAACTTACAATGATAAAGAAGTTCAGAGTATTTCTGCCACGTTAGTTCACCGATGATTAAATTGGTTTAAGTATTAGCTATAGTTAGAGCTATGCAAAATAGACTTTGTTTTTCAGAAATTACACAGACCTTTTCAATTTCATAGAATTCTGCACTGCCTCAGTTATGGGCTTCATTTGCAGTGCTGATTAAGTAGATTTTTGCATCAAAAATGCAAATGTATACACATTTTTGATGCAAAACACTCTTTGCTTGAATGTTGTTACGTCTGCTGTGATACCGGCCTGTTTGTGCTCAACAAATTTTTCTGTGTTACTGAAACTTCACAGTACATTATGGGCTCAAAACAGACCCACTTGGGGATAAAGAAAACATCCTTAAAGTTATGCAAAATATTCATAACAAAATGCAAATACTGTTTACAGTTTTCAGCATCTCAGTATAGCAACTCATATTCTAAATTGCAACCAGCTAGAAGCTATATGGAAAACTTTTTAATCAGTCTCTGTGCTGGATACTTACACCGTTGTCTTCTACAGCAAATGTTGCAAAAAGGCTGGACCCAACATTGGGTATAAAATTGCTAGTTTCAGAGTAAGGTAGTGGTTTTAGATACATTTAACACTGACACATTCAGAATGAAATTCATTTTTACCAAGATTTTCTGAGAAGGGCATTCAGCCAGATGGGACTGTTTCCTCTGGGGGAGAGACACCTACAGTTAAAGGATTGGATTTTAATACCACCAATGTTAAATTGCACCAAAAATGAATTTGGGCCAAAATAATTATTCACATCACACACTGCTGGGCAGTTATAGATTGATGTATTTACATTTTGCCAGAATAAGCAATGCCTTCTGAGAAATATAAACCTCTGCTTCTTTTACCCTTGCATCATTGATGAATACAATTCTTGTCATTGCTCACTGACATAGCGAACATACATCCTCTCATCCCTCCATGCATATTTATCTTGCTGTCTCCCTCACACTAAGTAAAAAGTCCTCCACATTTAGGACACAATGTTCTGTTTCCTAGCATGCCGCATCAATAAACTAATGACACTTCTGTCAGCCTCTCTTGTGGCCAATTCTGCCTCCTCAAGGGACGTCCATAAATCTGACTATTTCTCTCCACTGTACCTAACTCAACCCCACTGGTTCACAAAATGATTCTGGAGAGTGAGAAAGAGAAAACAGTTATATTGCAAAAGACTGTCAGCTTGTAGAAAAAGAAACACAGGAAGCTATAGGGATGAGAACTCCACCATACTAAGATCCTTGTTCAGTTCTGTGCCTCAGGTAATAGGCATTTTTCAAAAAGAGTAGAGATAATTGAAGTATGTTTTAAAAGTATATATGAACATGCAGGGCTTCGTTGGGGTGGAGTCTACCTGCATGAGTGAAGATGGCTGCTTCCATGAAAAGTATGAGGACCTAGTCTCATTGTTTCAGTTTGCTGAATTTTGTTTCTTTAGAAAATTGTCCCACACATTCTGTTGGGGACAAAGCATTCCTTGCTTTTCCAGTCTGAAAATGTGTAGTGCAGGTGTTCACTGATAACTTCTAATTTTCTGCTCTGCAAAGGGCAACCACCACAGCGGCAACTGAAATTATGTGGAGAGAGACAAACTAACTGAAAGAGTACTGGATGAAACACATGGTGAAAGCAAAAGATTTCAGAATTTGCTCCACAGGTGAAAAAACTCTGCAGTTCAACAGAAACTTTTTGGTTTAAATTAGGCATCAGATCCTACCTGATCTTTCACATCTGCTCCTTTTTAGACTCAGGCACCTGCAACTGATCCTCCTTGAAAGAAATCTGATTAAAATCAAAATGAAAGTAAGTTATGACTGTGTTGGTACTGGATTGTACCAAAATTGCAGGCTATGTCTTCATTGGGAGCAAACGCTTTATTAAAGTAGGAAAACTAGTATACTTTGTAAGGAAAGTAACTGCAGGATGATGGATCTATGTTTTATATAATTTGGTTCCTTGATTATACAATGTACTACAGTAAAAATATAGTTTTGCTGACACAGCAGAATTTACACTAAAGGCTTCCCCTGCTTAACTACATCAGTAGGGACTGATGTCTCTTACCTGCCTTGATCAATGACATACATTAGCTGAAATTGGCAGGGTACACCTCTCCTCAAATGTGACAGTGGTCATCAGTGGCTCAAACTGAAAACCAATAATGGTGAAATTATTGAGCAACAACAAAAACCTGGTTAGGTGAATAATCCTAGTAGTAAGCAGTATCCAAGACTAATGCTGGCATAACTCTTCTACCAGGTATTTTAATAATATGCATAAATAGATTTTATTCAAAGGCCAAAATTTTCTAACAGTCCAACCAAACCAAAGACATCAAAGATAGTGTTCAGCAGATGCATCTTTATTACATTCCAGGTTCTGTTTACTTTACATTTAGTGTTATAAATTTTCTTCACAAGAAATTGTGCTTGACCCTCAGATTTGAGTCTGTGTGGCTCATAGAGAAGTAGTTGCAAGACTGAATCACTTGTTGGACAACACAAGGGAACAGATCAAGAGACCTTTTATCTACTATGTCAGTTCTTTGCCAAATGCAGGAATCAAGACCACTCAAGATTTTACAGGGCAAAACACATTGTGAGCTCAAGGCAAGCGCAATAACTAAATGAATGGGAAAAGACAACACTTCCCTGCTACAGTTCACTGAGACCCATACAAATGAAGTTTATCCTTTTTAAATTGTTCCTTTGTGTAAAAGGGATTATACGGTCTATGATTTAGTGCTTCTTTAAATGGTTGCTGCTGTAAAAGTAAGATTACAGAAATGAAATGATTTAGGAAGAAAATACAAGGACAGATGCAAAAAGCCCCCAAAAGCACCTGAAAGTTTTTGCTGAATTATTTAGCATAGCTATGTTCTTGCCCCCTTTTGTAACTTGTGTCTACTCCAGTTTGTGATTATCATATTCATGAAAAATTCCAGTTTAAAAAAGGGCTAAGTCACCTCACTTCAACATGTACAAAAGTCTTACAATACAGAAGTATTTCAGTGGCAAAGCAATTTCTCCTGTTTCCACATTTTAAAAGGTTAGATATCCAATTCCACCTTATATTTAAGAAACATCCTTTAAATTAAATTTAGCTTTACATATTGTAAAGTGGCATTAGAGAAACCTGTTTTCTAAGCTATGTCTGCTTGTTTTCTTAAGTGATTTCTTAAGAGACTACTCACAGTTGGTATATGGTCCGCTTTACAGAGATGTGGGCTGAATTTTGTTAGTGAAGTGCCATGGCAGTAATGCCTAAAGATGAGCACCAAATCTCAGCAGGCAAGAAAATATTGGTTATTATTTTAAAAATGCAATTTAGACAGTCGGAACCCAGTTCTGGCTGACTGAGCAAATTAACCCCTGCCCTTTGCCCTCCCCCCACACTGACACCTTTCACAGGCTGTGCAACAGTATTAACCTTACGGACAAACATGCTGGCGCTTTATACTGCAAACAGAAGGATGAGAGCTGAGCAACACCTCGTGTTAGATGATAAAACTAACCATATGCTGCGAGTTTGCTCCTTTTCTTCCTTAATATAGCAGACTTTTTCTCTCTGTGCTACCAGTTTCCATGTTTTCTCTTTGAGGGATTTACGTATTTTCATTACTTTCTGAAACACCAGCTTTCATAAATCACTTTATAACACTATTTTATATGTATTTTGTTCTTCCTCCTTATTTCTTTCCTATCCTTTCTGGCATTATTCGTTATACCAAATGTTGCTTTCCAGTGTAAATCATGATTTTTTTTAGATATTTTTATCAGTATGATTGAGAGCTGAGACTGACAGCTGATTATCACCGTTCCACTTCCTTTTTTGTCGATCCTTCGCTATTAAAAAGTTAGATGCTTTTCTCCCACTGACTTCAACTGGAGATAGCTCTTTTCTACCAATGTATACTTTGAATATCCAGTTGGCTAGGAATGCTATAATAAAGTAATTATAAAGTTGTGTTGTTGTGAATGACTGCAGATTATTCATTTTTGTTAAGTGACTGTACTGTGCAAACATAGTGTAGATGATTCAAAAGGCCTTTCCATTATGTTTAGTTAAATTCACAGTAACCACATACTTGGAAATATTTTCTCCCAAACAGAATCCATGCCCAGTTTTGTGATAAAGAATTTATAAAATAATTTTTGACCACCTGATACCATAGTTAAGCTTTCCTTTAAGCTTCAGAATATGAGTATTTAAATGTGGGGAACCAGCTACTTTTAGGAACTAATGAGATGAAAAAAATTGTGTCATAAAACAACACATTCTATCAGCATATAAAGGGTATTAAAGAAAGCAACAAATTTCAATAAACTCATACAATTGATATCAATTTTTTTAAACAATTTAATAATGCTTCAAGAATCAAAACATATAAATATTTATGTGGGCACTTGCAGATGGTTTGGGAAAATTTTTTTATATGAAGAAACTTTGCTTTTGATGGACAACTTATCTTTCATTGAAATTATAGATATGTATAACTATAATTTGACATGTAGATAGGGAATGATTCTGAAGTCCACAGAAAAGCTGCCATTTATTGCATTCAGTTTCAGCGTATCAGCCTGAAATCAGCAGAGCCAGGCTTCATATGCATAACCTACACAGCAGCATCCAGATGATTGACTATAGTACACGTAAACGTTACAATAATACGTTAGGTAACTGCTCTAATAATACTAAACTGAAGAGCATTTTGCATGTCTGGCTTGGCATATTAACCAGACCTAAAGATCCAAATACGAACTAATTAAGGCTCTCTATAAATTATACAAGCTACATTTTGTATCTTATCACTACCTAACAAAAATTGATGTGCTTTTGCGTCTGTTAGCTCTTAAAGTAGGGTTTTGTTTCCCCTAACGCCTGCATTTTAGCTTCTGGTACCAGTAGGTCATAAGAGGCTATAAATTATGCTCATTACCTTAATAATCACAGGATTGCTGAATAAGCTCCATTCCGTCATAACATAATCACATTCCAGCATCTGCATCAGGCTTTAAGACTTCCTACTGCTTGTGAGGAATAGTGGTCTGGGTCAATCAATACAGAAAGCATTAACATTGTGCAACGTATTGTGTATGTGATAGACACACTTCCATATCATTACAGCAGCAATACCTCAATGATATACTTATGTATCTAAAGTGAATCAATACAAATTTTTGCTTCAAACAACACACGCAGGTCGTAACAACAAAATGTGTTTGTTGTATTTCATCTGAGTACATTACTATTTTCAGCATGTTTTTCTTTCCACTGCAATTCCCTGTTCAGAATTCTACAGGTGTTAGTGCTGAGGGAATGTAATGGGTTTGCAGACTAACTACAGAAATCTGCTAATGTCTTACCTAGGAGATGGAAGACAAAATTAATTTGGACCAATTTATCTAGTCAATGCAAGGAACAATTTCTTTGCCAACCTTTCAAAAATCAAGCTGGTAACAGCATAATCTTGTGGAAGTTTTGCTAATCTATCTTTACTTTAAAGGTGATGAAATTACAGTCAGTCTAAATTACTTGCTCTAGGTTAGTAGTTCGGCTAAGACCAGAATCAAAGGACCATTACCATCAGCTTTATGCTGTATCTATACACAGGGCTCTTGTGTTGCACAGAATTCTTCCACATTGTTCAAATGTAACTAAAAATCACCTCTATAATTTCGTTTCAATTGTCCTTAACCTTTACAGCGCAGAGAAAGCTGAAACATGTAAACAAACTGCTGCAATAATGCCTGCAGTGTAAAACTGTGACTCTGAGGAAGCAGCAGCTCCTTGCTTCTCAGGCAGCATCCAAGATACCAGAGAGCATTCCCTTCCCCCTGCTTTGTCTTCCTGCCCTGCTGGGAACCGGCCTACAGCAGCATCTTGCTTTCTAGAATTCCTTTCCAAGACCTGCCAATCAAAATGCCATGCATGCCTCCTGCACTGCTCCAAAGGCAGACAACAGGACTTCCCAGAAGCACAGCCTGATGCGCAGATAGACCTGTCTGCTCCCGCTGCTCCCGCAGAGGCCCAGTGCTCAAGCCAATCTGTGATGTGCAAGTGTCTGTGGTTTGGGTCTTCGCTTGGGTAAGACTGGGTTAAAGAGTGAAAACTACAACAGAAGAATAGAAGAGTCACCGTTTTATTGATGTGGATCTTCTTTCCACATCCTTCTCATTCACTAGTTGTATATTTTTTCCCTGAGTGTTCCTCAGCTATAATAATTCAATGCCAGCTTTTTCTGCTTTTTATTTGATGGCGAGATGTTTTACATCAACAATTTTTCTTAAAAAAAACCTAAAAGGACACAGCTCAAAGCATTTCAAATCACTTCTGACTACTTTCTGGGGAAAGAAAAAAAAGAAAAAAGAAGGAAAAAAGAAGAAGGAAAAGGGGGAAAAAAAGGGGGGAAAAAAGGGGGGAAAAAAGGGGGGAAAAAAGGGGGGAAAAAAGGGGGGAAAAAGGGGGGAAAAAGGGGGGAAAAAGGGGGGAAAAAGGGGGGGAAAAAGGGGGGGAAAAAGGGGGGGAAAAGGGGGGAAAAGGGGGGAAAAAGGGGGGAAAAAGGGGGGAAAAAGGGGGGAAAAAGGGGGGAAAAAGGGGGAAAAAGGGGGGAAAAAGGGGGGAAAAAGGGGGGAAAAAGGGGGGAAAAAGGGGGGAAAAGGGGGGGAAAAGGGGGGAAAAGGGGGGGAAAAGGGGGGGAAAGGGGGGGAAAAGGGGGGGAAAAGGGGGGGAAAAGGGGGGAAAAAAGGGGGAAAAAAAGGGGGAAAAAAGGGGGAAAAAAGGGGGAAAAAAGGGGGAAAAAAGGGGGAAAAAAGGGGGAAAAAAGGGGGAAAAAAGGGGGAAAAAAGGGGGAAAGGGGAAAAGGGGAAAAGGGGAAAAGGGGAAGAAAAACAAAAAAGGAAAGAGAAAAGCGGAAAGAGAGAAAAGCGGAAAGAGAGAAAAGCAAAAAAAAAAAAAGACAAGACAGCATTATCACCACTGTAGAAACTGTCTAACCCCACCAGTTTACACTTTTCAATTTCACACTTTTCCTAAACAGGGACTAAAATATTTATTTAGACTTAATGATGCCATGACTACTGACTTACATTGCAACACTACTACTACTAAGCTTTATTCCTAACTGGCAACAATATCCTGTGATGAGCTAAAATTCTCTGAGTAAAATAAATAAATAAATAAATAAATAAATCACAATCTCAATCATTATTAGTTTATTCTCATGTTTCAAAGATCTTAGCAAAAAAAGGCTATTCATTGGGCAGACTGCTTGGAACAGTGTAAGTTCCTCTCTTCCCCCATAAATAACACATTCGCGGCAGACTTCCGCAGTTAGGCAGCCTGCAAGCCTGATCTTAATTTCTTAGCACTCAAGAATTTAAGCACAACTCTGGACAGCGAAATGCAATGAGAACAAAATACTCACACAGAAATATATTCAGTTGAAATGTAAGAACCCTCTTAGTTTTAACTTGTTTATGCTATCTGAAATAAAAATTATTTTATTAACGTTTGCAAGTGCATCTCCTCCTAAGAAAAAGATGCTATGACTTTTTCAAAACCTGTCACCAAGACACAAAATAAGCTATATAAAATATTGTGTTACTCTATTTTAGGTACTATTATTGTTCACTGGAATTAAAACTGTAGCTTATTGGAAGAGATTTTAATTAGGTTCAGGTAAAATACATATTACATTTACACATACATTGCTTATGATTAAATTACATCTTTCTTGGCTTAACAGAATTTTGAAATATTTCTGGAAGCACAATTTTCATTTTGCCATTCTATGTTACCACAGCTTTCAAAATTCCACAATCTTCATTAAAGTACAACAGATCAATTTCAAAATCTATTATGCACAGTGCCAAATGCACGCAGGCAAATTTGCCTCTCCTGTTTTTCTGTTTGGTTTTAGTACTGCTCATTACATGTAGTGCAAAGGCCTTTTTAAAGGTTTGTCATCACTTTTTGCCTTTGAGATTACGCACCTTTGGTTAGCACTTGTTTTTCTCTCCTCAAAGTAATCTTTTTCCCTTTTTCCTACTCCAGCAGATAAAGAATGTTTGAGAATGTGTGATCATTAACAATTTCTTCCACAAATGGAAGTCTTCCGAGCCACTTCAGGGTGTCTCCATCACCAAAGTGGTAAAACAGTAACAGCCTGACATGAATCTCTAACGCCACTGAATTGCCAGTCTGGTAATTATTCATCAAGTCATCCTTGTACTCTCAAAGACTGTTTAAAAACACACATTTCCGAATGATGCAGGAGTAACTTCTACAGGTCAGAGGCCTGGGTACGTGGGGTTGGTGTAATGTCAGTGGAGAATTAGAATTAGTTTACACCGGATCTGACCAATGCCTTATCGGGACCACGTCTTATTTCTTTTTTTTTTTTTTTCTTAAGGACTCAGGCACTTTAAAAAGCAGATAAGCGCTCACAGGGCTTTTCAGTCATCTGTGCCTCACAGGTAATTTGCCCCTTAAGACTCAGAGATCAATTATTTCAATGGAAGAAAGTTGGGCACATTGCCCTTATACAAACCTGGCCTGAAGACCTGGCTCTGCTGCTGCCTCACTGTGAGTACATCTACAGCAGCATACCGCAGGCTGATGCAAGCCTGCTCTGCACGTGCCCTGAGCAGGCAGGGCAAGAGCCAGCTAAAACCAAAAAACTGTGATTTTGTTAGCATGGCGCCTGAGATAATATCCTTTGCCTCTCAGATGGTTTCTTAGGTTGGCCTCATTACTACACTAACGCAAATAAACAGCTTTCAGTGCCTTGTGAATGTAAGTGGACTAAGTGTTTGCTTGCAGCCTACAGGCAAAAAAAAGAAAAAAAATCCCTTATTTGGATTTTTCTTCTTAACCTTAGTTTCACATCTATTGAAAGGGATTAATTACGGCCATTAAGTACTCATCAAATAATTCTGAGCAAATCAATTGAATGTTTTTATGATTTTACTACAGCCCAGTAATATTGACTTCCTTAAAAAAAATGTAGAAAGGCTAATTTTGAGATGATGACCAGAAGAAATAATAGAGGGGAGAAGTATAGCTCAAATTTACAGAAAGTATCCAAACATAAGAAAGAAGTCTATCTACGTGGCAGAGTGCCATAACTTGCTATTAATCTGAAGTTCACACAGAGCATTTCTTAAGCATGTGAGGAAGCAACGGAAGTAATTACCATTGAGAAAGGTATTAAGGTACCTGCTACTTGTTTCAGGACAAATTCTGCCTGCCAATCTCCCAAAGGCAAAAATATCTGAGAGGATGATGGGAATCCCAGACTCCCACACTAGAAAGTCAAGAACATTTCCTAAAAATAAGGAACAAGAAACTGGTATATGTACGACAACATTACTACATTTTTCTTAATCATGACAATCATAGCATTTACATTTATAGCTGGCACTTAGAAGTTCTCATTTTTTTTAATGTTAATCCCGTAAGAAAATAAACCTCTGCTGCTTCACCATATATCAAATAGTGCATTCTAATTATAGTTCAGTTCATTAAAAATAAAATGGTGCCTTCGACCATCCCTTGGCATATCTTTTCCACATATAAAAAGTTACTTAAGGAGTGTTGTAACAACACGGCTGATCATATTCATTAGAATTCCATTCAGTTAGAATCTTAAGCACTTATTGCAGAAATTCAATGCTATCTCTCTATACTGTTGTGCAGTTCAGTCTGTTACGGTGACATCATTAAGTTGTTTAAGGTGCAATATACAGTTTTGGAGGTAAAAGTCTGTCAGGTTTCTATTCCGTTAAGACTATCTTGTGACCGAGTGAAGTAAATAATTTGGAAGACACCAACAATAGTTGTCTGACTGACTGTGTCTGTCTTAAAAAGTCTATACTGGAATCCAGCCACTTAAAATAAAGATGGACTCATGTAATTTGTTTAGTGATTCCCTTTTATTGTTATTTTTGTAAAAATAAAACGGTATCACCATGATTTAATGTTGGGGGGTTTTTAATTATATATTTTTTTGGATTATTTTGTTTTTAAAGTCCTCCTCCATTGGAAAAGCCATCTTTTTCCCCAAATTCAAGTCAAATATACTTGATACCTCAGAGAAAAAAAAAACCAGAGATCCCTAAAATGTCAGTAAGCTAAAATGGAAAGTAATTTCAGCGTGATAATTTTATATAACAAAAACAGATTTTAAGGTGATAGTACTCAGTAGGCAATAATCATTATAAACAAATAAAACATTGGTGCACCTAGCAAAATCATGTTATATATATCTTTATTACAGTTTTCAGAATACATGGATTAACAATGGCCAGGCTGTGATTTCATCAAATTCCTATTTTAAACATTACATACAAACACAGAGCTGTTTAAAAAATAGAAATGCATGAGTTTTGTCACCTTTTTTTTTTTTTTTGGCATCAGGAGTCATATGACTTCCAAAAGGAAAACCAAATGGTGCATGATAGCAGACTGACTAAACTGTAAGAGATTATTGTTCACATTCTGTGGCATATGTATCACCTCAAACAGTGCTAAAAGAAGCACTACAAGAACAAATCTTTCTCCTTTAACATTCTCCTAATGACATCAGTGGGTGCTGAGTGACAGCTTGCAGGACTGCAGAATTCACAGGCTTACACAACTCCCTTTCTTTCGCACAGAAGCGGTATGTGATCTGAAATAGAGACACCTGAAGCTGAGGGATTTGGCTTTATTTGCTTTGATTTTTATTTATTTATTTATTTACATTTTGTGTGCATGCGTGGGTGTGTGTGTAGATACTGCAGAAGAAGAGATGTAGAGGTTTCTTACAATACTTATTTTAAAATGAATAACTTGCAAATACAGTATGGCACATAAGAGGTGGGCTTTACATTGCTTTATCGCTTAGCATTTGTCATGCCTGACCTCTCAGCAATTCGAAGGCAAACATTAAAGTATAATTCAGCCAAGCCTTTGTTTAATGGATAAGAAGCAATTTACATACATAGGTAAGTTTGCTCCCACATAACTATTACCAGCTTTAAATATTTACTAGCTATATCATTCTCAATATAGGAAGTACTAAATTCACCCATCAAAGCAGGATTTGCCTGAGGGATGCAAAAGCCAAACATTGCAGGTTTCTTAATGAAAGCTATAGGAGGATTTCCAGAGCCAAACCTAAACTCAGCCAGATTCTCAGAGTTTTGCAAACCATTTGTATATTGTGGGATGAATTTAAAGTAGGTCACTGATGAATTGTGGTTTGGATAGAAACCATGAAAACATTACGTTTTTTACAGCATTTGTCTGAGGTAGTACATATACCACACACAAAAATGCAAAAATATACAGATATTCATAACTATTTGCATATTACAGAAGGGAACTATGGGAATGCTTGCATTTGTATCTGAATTTTCATGAAAGAACAGATAATTTTAGATAACATTTGTCATATTGACCATGGTTGTCTAAAACCAAATTATGTAATAGTATTTCTGGGAATACTTCCTGAAGCTGTTTGTCAATGGCCTCTGAGGCACTAATTTTGTTTTGGCTTTAGCATCAGTTCATAATATGATTAACACTTAAACCAAACATCACTTATGTGCTGGGAAAGGATATTTGTTGAATCACAAACAAACATACATGACAAACTGTGTTGCACTTTTTTCTCAGTGAACTGCATAAAACTTGAGCAAAAGATGTCTAGTGTCTTTACATTTCTGATCTGTACGGCCAGTAGTTAAGCAACAGAGATGTATATTTGTATATGATTTAAACATTTCATTCCCATGTCAATTGCAAATTTAGTTCAATTCATTGCAAAGGTAAGATTATCTTTCTCTTAAATAAACTAAGAAATGTAAACAGTGTAACATCATAAAAAAAAATCTCTTCAGTACTTGTAACTGGTAAAACGTGAATGCAAACAGATGTGCTGGTATATTGTTAACGTAATGTCTCAGAGGACATATAGTGAAACATAATTAGCAAGAAATTTATGTATGAACCCTCCAGCGATTTTCTTTCTGGGATTACTTGGAATACAAATATAATTTAACTGATATATTTCATTTTTTAAAATTAGAAAATAAGGCAAGTGCATTTCTGAAAAAGGTGCTACTCTTCTACACTTCTAGATAAACATGTGACACCTCTGAAAATCAGATCAATAATAAAAACATTAAAAATATCTGCAATTTAATATAGACTGAAAAACTATCAAAAGACAAAGTGACCAGCATCAATTTCAGAAAATATTTTAGACTTCATAAATACGAGCACCCTATATTTACATAAATTATCTTCTAAACTAGTTTTCCTTTGAAAGACACTTTTGTTCTAACAGATATGTCCATTAAATTATATAAATGTTTCAAATACGAAAAAAATAGTAGTAAAATATAAGCATCAGATGATGTTGTTATTTTGGATTTGCTTTTTCTTTTTCCTAAGATTTGGTTCTTGAAAATCTGTAGTCAGCTTTCACAGAGCTTTAAAAAAAATATAACCCATGGAAATGAAAAACTTGTGCACTAATAATTACTGCTACAGTATAAAGATTCTGTTGTGAGCTTTTGAGTTTTCACATATAAAGATTATACCAATACTTGTAAATCCCAGAAAAATGCTCATTTTAAAATTTGAATTCTAATACACTGTTGATTGTAGTACAAATTTACATAGACATTATGAACCTAATCCTTTTAAACTGGCTTTGTACATTAAGCACATTTTTATAACTGTAAATTTAATAGTTCCATTTTAAAAAGTTATGCTTCAATACAAGGTTGATGTTGACCTTACACGAAACAGGATATAATTCTTTGCATCTCTTACTGATAAACAGGAAGACAGAATCCTGTTGCATGCATTTTTTTTTTCCTTAAGTACCATACAACTCTTTAGTTTGTTACTAAAAACACAAAAAAACCCAAAACAGTTTAGGAAGAGTATTAGTTGACAGCACACATTTCACTAGGCTTCAGTCGTATTCCTATGTTTAGAGATATAGCAATGGGCAAAACCCTGTTTCCTTTGAAGACAATGTTTTAAAAAAAAATATTTCAATACTAGATCGAAAAGGAGCTGTATCTTTTCTTACAATAATTGGATATTGATCACTGTAGTTTGAAATTGTGAGAATTTATCCCAAACTAGTCAGATAGTCTTCAGAGCATCTTACCAGAGAAGCAAAAAGAATCTACTGTACAAAGATGCTTGCCTCAAGCAGTAGTGCAAAGTTACACTGCCCCAGTATCGAATGCTCCTCGAGAGCTAGCAGTTTGTGCACAGAAAACGATGTGACACCTTACCTTCCAAATATTCTTTATATAACATTAAAGGAAAGTTCCCCATAACACCAGGCAATAAAAGTATTCATAATAATTCATCAATCAGTGAAAAGCAGTAATAATTTGAGAACAAGTGCCATCTACTACATGGTATCCCGTTTTTTTTAAATATCATAGCTGAGCAACGTATGAGTAGTTCCACTGGAACACCCACTTAAAATCCTCCATCCCATCCAGATAAGCAATGAACCTTTAGTAAAAAGGATGGTGAAGACTGACCTGAACACCAAACAGACTGTACATTCAACTAGAGTCTGGGGAGAAAAGGGAACTATAGTTTCCCATTGAGTGGCAGAACATACACAGTGTCAGCTACTAAACTGACTGCTCACCTGAGGTACTGCAGTGCAAGGGGCCTGTATAGAAAGTAGAATGGGAGGAGCTGCCCGAAAAATCAGACTGCTGCAATCATTGATCACTGCTATATAGTGCTCCAGGTAGAAAATTTGATCTTAGCTGCTAAACCCAGCACTAAAATCCACCAGTAGAGATCCCGCTACATATTTTACCTGAGAAACAGAGGAAAAACTCAGAGGCAGTTCTGAATAACTTCATAATGTAGCTTGTCTCTAAAAACCTACACAAAGGTATTTTTAGCGTAATTAAAATAGGACAATCATATTTTCCCCCAAATATCTTTATAAAGAATATATAAGTGCATAATTAGAAAAATCCCTCCTTAGATACAGTTAAAAACATATCCTGCCCTTGATATCATTTAATTTTGGTAAAATCCTATGCTCTGTTTTATGTAATTTTTTTTTTTTAGCAGTGATAAGTAACTATACATCATCATATCACCAAAAGTGTAGATATGTGGTATATCCTACTTGCAGCCAAAATAGCTGAATCCACCAGGCTTTACATTGAGATAAGATTTTCAGCAACCTGACTGGGGCTATGCATTGCTTTTTTATGGTTACAAAAAAGATTCTGATAATGTAGACCAGCTCATCTCTGAATTTATTAACATACAATTTTATTATTTTTTCCTTTCATGTCCAAATCAGAACTGCAAACGGAATCCACAGCTGTATTCTTTCAACAAATTTATATTTTCTTACCCATATAAAAACATAACCTAGAAATCCCCAACTCCTTTCATGTAAGTTGCCAGCTTTAAAAAAAAAAAAAGGGGGGGGGGGGGAGAAAGAACATAAGAAAATAAGATATATATCCTACTGTTTAACACTGTTTACAGATCTTGGTAGTTGGGGTAATAAGATACAGTATGTGGATTATTTAGCAATAGCTTTTCAAATACACAATATTTATACACCTTCTTATTTAATCAATACCAGTATTCCTGTATGATCATTGCCAATTTGTATGATAAACTCTTTTCAAAGTATAACTGTTTAATTGTAAATAAAACAATTGACTAGTTCTTTGGCATCAGAAGAATCATACAGCTGCAATTGTTCCATTGTGGCGAGAACGAGACCTTTCCAAAGTTACTCGTCTGTTATCTGTAATACAAAGAGAAGAAAAAACAAATCACCATAAGATTTGAAACATGGATAATGCAATGTCAAGAGGTTTTCAAACAGCCCTGAAAATAATTTCAAATTATATGTAAATAAGTAACTAGGAGACTGGATCAGAGAAGTTTCACACTGCAGCTGCCAGACTGAGTTCAAGAGTTCTGCAATCAGCAATAAATTACTTTCTTGATCAGAGAAGCTAGGTGATAAAAGCATTAGGAGAATCCTGAAACACAGTCCCCTTGGAAACAGCACGCAATAATTAAAATTCTGGGTAAAAATCTTGTTTATAAACAATTTATGCACAGAAGCTCTGGAAAATTACATTTCAAGTTTCATGAGAATGTACTGACCACTGTGGTGGTGAAAAGCCTACAAGTATAAAAGCGCTAACACCGTTCACTATAATTTGGTACAGAGTTAAAAATAGAATAGTTAAATCAGCCACTTCCTAAGCATTTCCTGATTGTGCAATGTGACCAACTTTTAGTATAAAATATTACACAGTAATTATTGCAATGAATAATAAATATGTCTCTATGACAGGAAAACAATCATGAAGTACCAGCCACATTCCTAAATGCCTTTAAAATAAAACTTTAAAGTGATGAATATACACATGCACACACACAAAAAGGGGCAGAAAATTAACCCCCACTTAGTTTTCTGGAGGTTTTGTTCTTTCTTTTTTAAAATGTGGTCCTTCCACGCAAATTTTTTCTTTTTCTTTTTTTTTTGGTGACTGCTGACTTTTGACCTAGCCTTTTCTATTCTCTCATGTCATATTCAGGTGGGGTGGACAAGATGACCTCCAGAATTACCTTCCAACCTCAGCCATTTTGTGATTCTGTTCTAAGCTAACAAAGCCAGAAATGGTCCAAGCACATTAAATAAGATTCTGGAGAAGACAAAGAAAGTCATCTCTGCGATCTGTTTCTGGACAAAGAACAGAGGATGCCTGTGGAAACCGCATGGGCTCTGCAAAGTCAGCCTTCCTTTTCCCTGTTCAATGAAAGTGTCTCCAATGCTACAGGGAATTAACGGCTCCTTTAGCAAGATTATTAGTTCTTTTTATAGTTCTGCCTTGCCTCCTTTTCCTAATGAATCTATCCATGCATAAAGTATTCAAATTACCCTAAGTCAATCTGTTTTCCCCGGGAATAAATCTCTACACTGGTTGCAGTGTCACTAGGCACTGGAAATTAAAGCACAAAAATGCTGTCTAGAACCCAAGAAGGAGAGTCATCAACTCAAATGTGCTGCTGTTCCTCTGTAACAGTGAATAGTAAAGAGTCTAGTGATACTTGCTCTCAGTAGGGGGAAGTGCCTTCACCAGTAGACTATTTCTTGATATAATTTCAAGATTGTCAACTGTACAGGTTGAAAAACAGATTAAGAGAGTGTAAGAACAGTTGATTTCTTCATACTTGGGTTTTTTTTCAATTTTTCTCTTTTCTGTTTTTTTTTCATCACAGTAGAGACAAACATTTTCTGCAAATGACAGTTCAGATTCTCCTGTAGTTGCACAACTGAGCTGGGACTTAAATAAAACACAAACAAAATTGTAAAAAACCAGAAGCATTATCATTTCCTTCTTCAGCTGATGACAAACGAAGTATTTTCCCAATTATTAAAAGTAATCTATTCTTTTAAATTACTTCCAGTTTTTAAATTGAAGTAATTATATTTTCTAGAGATAGGGATACAAAATCTGAAAGATTCAAGAGAGACTGGAAAGAACCACAAGGTTCTAATCAGGAAACTGGGATACAGTGATTCAGTTATTACCAGTAAGAAACAGTGTCAGCATTTGCAAGAGATTTTCTGCAAATCGTAGAGCGCTTCATAGTGATTCTCACTAAAACAAAAGCAAGTAGGATATAAATTACACTTTGATAGAATTTTCAGCTCATTATAAAAAAGGGATGGGAGGATTAGATTTAGTTACTATCAACATGAAAGCTTTAACATATCTGAAAATTTTGGGGTTAATATAAAGTATTTCTTGTTCTTTACAAAGAGACCTATTTTATTCAACAGTGAATCTGCAAGCAACTTTGTGTGTGTGTGCATATTTACACCTGGTTTCAAAAAGAAGCATTAATATGTGTACATACATATATACATACACATAAAGAAATGACTCATTTCTTCACTAGATGTAAAATGTGCTTGTATATGTATAAACATGTTCGTTAGGTTAAAACAAAGGGTTTCATATTAGGATCTGAAACTGGATTGGGCTGGTATTTCAGTGACTCAAGCAAAAATTTAAAAAAAATCATGACATTTATTAACACTTTCAACATACACATTCAGTTATCTCCAACAGCTGTATTTACTTTTTTTTACATTACAGACCATATTGAATACAACACAAAGCAAGACTGGCTTATAAACATGACTACGGCTATTCTAACATAAAACTACGTATAACATCCATAAATGCTAAAACTATTCACTTGTATTGTGGGGAGTGGGGTGGGGAGGGAGTAATAAAAGGCAGTAGCAGTAATCTAAAAGTATTTATAATTAAGCCAAAAATCATTGCCAAAAGGCTCAGGTGTACACTTTAGAAGCATGTAAAAATGACTAGAAAACACGATAATAGTTTCTTTGTGTTATCAGTCGCCTTCTGGGTAACCCATCTACCTATGCAGATGAAAACTTTGTTTCTTACTTTAATGTCAGAAGTCCATCTCTTTTTAAAGTAGGCCAATTAAGAAGCATCCGCAATGCTCATATTACAGAGCAAAAAAAGGTAGAGCAATGAAGGATTAAAAGGGAAAACAAAGCATATTTTTATATCATAAAATAATCATATTTTAGCTAGCTGGATCAAATTCAAATGAAGTAAATATACAATTAAATACTGAGAAATCAAATCAGTAGTTCCTTTTTAGTATATATAATACTGGAACATAATCTTGACCATGCAAACTTTACAACTCCGCTGGAAGAAATACATGGACTTTTTTATAGTAACAATTACTTGCTCAAGTCTTTTTGCACTCAATATAGTACCGAGATGGGAATAAATAATATCTACAACATACAAGATATTTGTAGAAGTGCTTTTGATACAAACACATCATTCACCACGTAATATGAATCTACTGATGTAAAAAAAATAAGCAAAACCACAATACGGTTAGTGTATAAGTACAATAAATAAACCAAAAAAATTCTAAACAGTGATTTTTAGATAATGTATTTTAATTTTATGGAATTTGACAACTTCACCCTTAAGAGTTCTCCCTTATACTCTGTACGTATAAAGCATTAGAAATTACAATCAATTAAAACCACATTGGTAAGGGAGATGAAAACATTTTTGCAAGAACTATACTCTGCAAAATGTATTTTTTGTTTCCTTAATGCTCCTTCATTAGTTCTGTTATTAAAAGAGAAGTCTCAATAGCTGCAACAGATTAATTAACTCAGTAGCTTGTTATCAGCATAAAACTCAGTTATATTAGAAGAAAAATAAAAGATATTTTGCAGAACTTCAATACTAAGATTAAGTGACTTTTCCATTTCGCTTTCTTCTTATCCACTCTTCCAGGTAGTAACTTTGTGCTCTCCTAATTATAAACCTTACTTTTTATGAGCAATCAATGCTAGTAATAATATAAATATTGTGCAATTGCATGGACTAGTCATGAGACTGAGATATCTGATAATAGAAAAAGACAGACTGTACAAAACCATACCTCAAAGGTACTCAATTGGAATTTGTATTTCCTGTAACAACCACAAAAAATGTTCTCTCTTTGACATGCCTTATATGAAAATTATAAATGTATTATAAATTGTTACCTTGGGCTTGGTACCTTAGTTGACTAACTCCCCAGGATTAACTATTTTTTTTCCCAGTCAGTTAAAGCATTAAAAGTGTTTCTTTGTGCCTTAATTACAGCAGTCAATTCAAACACTAGACCGATTTTGAAATCTTATTTCCTTGCAGACTTTCTTAGAGTGCTCATCAGGAGACTATCTAAGTTCCTCCCAAATGTAAATAACTACAGCACCCCTAGATTAGCATTAAAAACCCACCAAGAACAATCACCCAAAACCACACAAAAACCCCACAAAACCAACAACCAAACATGACTGGTGCAGACACCTACTTTTTGCCCTTTTTTTAAAACAAAAGGTTGAAACATTAATCTGTATGCAGAACACGAAGCACCTAAATGTTGTAGGAAAACGGGCTAAAAAAAAAATACTGGGGTTTTCATGAATGAGTACTACCAGAACTATTTTGCCTTCTTCAAAGACAGTGGTCACAGGACCCTCATACCTGAACAACACGTATTTTAAAGAATGTCTTAGTTAATTAATAAATGCTATGTTAATCACATTAATAAGAGCTTAAAATAGTGCCAAAGTGTTGAATCTGGAAGAGGGGTAGTGTACAGCATTGGGCGCTCAGCTAGCAACTGTTGTGCTGGAGCACACGCTGGAGGGCATGAGCCTCAGTAAGGAGAACTCTGAAATGCCGATTTATTTAAAAAGCTCACACCGTTAATTTGCACAATCACTACATCTTTTTTCATTTTTTTATTCTTTTTTTTTTAACTTTTTTTTTTTAAACTTTTTTTCCCCTCCTGACGAACCACCCCAAGGTGAAAGAATTAACCTTCCCATAGCTGACAATAACAAAAGGTGTTTAATGCTCAAAGAAGGTATCAGATTGAGTTGACTTGAAAATGACCATATGAAGAAGGTAGAACACTCAGCAATGAATAAAATATTTAAAATGTCATCTTTTTGAAATAATTTTGACTATGCAAAAGATGCAGAAATGCATGTTATAAGGGAATTTGTATGGCCTATGCCTTTTGGAATCAATGAAAGCATTTACATCAAATATTTATTTATTCATTCATGTACAATTTTGTTCGATGGGAAATCCTACTGAAACACATCTTGTTTTCATGAGCAACCCAAGGGAAAATACTCATACAGTCCCAGATACTTCAGCAAGCACCTCAAACATGTATAACATGGAAAACGATCAGAAGAGAGAGATAATTTCCTTTAAGTACGGAATGATTACAGAAAAAGTAAGCTCATCATTTAAGAATGTTTTAAATGGATAAACTGTCACAACAGATGATAATTCCAAGGAACAAACACTGCATCTGTGATACTGATGACATCAGCATTTCTTCTTTAGAAAAAGGTGGAAATCTGAATTGCACTTTACAAGTGTCACTTTTTTTTCTGACAGAGATAACCATGTATGTTCTATATAGTGTCATTGATTAAAACCGGGACAAGTTAGAATACATTTAAATCACTGTAGCTTGGGTAGCCTCTAGTTTTCTCCTTGAACCATCTATGCATAGGGAAAGCTGAAGCCAAGTTACGCTGTCATTTGATGTAACAGCATATTATCAATTGCTTTAAAGAGCAACCCATGACAAGAATTAACTTTGTTATTTTTCTTTATTGACTGCATGCACCTTCATCAGCTTAGCTTACCAACAATGAAAGGTAAATCTTTTTGGAAATTGGAATTGATAGAACATAAGACAGAAGCAGAATCGATATATATATTGTAAGACAGCAGGGAAGCCCATCAATCTCCAGCACCTCTTTAACAGCTACAGCTGAACACTGTTCTCTATATTGTCTGGCCTGTACCTATGATATTATTAGAGAATACCAACTGAGAAATAAGCTAGTCAAGGAAATTAAGAGCTTCAAAACTGTTGTCAGTGTCTAGAACAAAATCCTTTTGAGAAACAGCACCTTGAGAGAAAATGGCTCTCCTAACCTCAATTCCGTTAAGATTCAGTCCATCTCTGTGAGGTTTGATTTCAAATTGATCCTTCAAAATGTGTGGCTTATATAAAAAAAATAGCAGTGAGGTAAAAATCAGTTATGGGAGAAATGCAGCCAAAATAACACCTCAGAAAGAACTCTCTGAAACAGACAGCACTTTCCGAAAGATCTTTATTGCAAATAGATGAAACAAGCAAATAAAAGTTTTCTAACTGGGTTAAGGGAACTGTGCAGTTAATATGTTTTCTTTTAATCTTTTAGTATTTTAAACACACTTATTTCAACCTCAACAGGCACCCTACACATGCCTGGCAAAATCTGAACTAGACTCTTTATAACCATCACACTGGGTCATTTTACATTCATTCGGATTTGATATTTTTGTAACTAAAAATGAGAAAAGATCAAGTGATACGACATCCCTGTTCTCAGCTTTTTTTTCCTAAACAGAACCTCAAATTCTTGACAATCAAACTTAAATGACAACTAAAATGGTTATTTTAGCATCAATTTCAAAGAAAACATCGAGATTTCAAGCAAACCCTGTAGCTGCGAGGTCAAATTCTATAAAGCCCGTTTTATTTTGGTTTAGGTCCAACCCCAGACTTCCATGTGAAAGCTGAGTGATAACCTGAGCATATACACAGTATATGTTGTTATGATGGAGAAAAAGAAACTTACCCTTAGGCCAAAGAAATAGCAGGGTTTTTTTTGTTTGTTTGTTTTTTAAAGCCCTCAAAACCAGATAGCACATATAAACAGCCCAAACACGTTAATTATAAAGGTATCGTGTTGATCTTATAATAATTTAAAAATTATGTTCTTGACCTGGTTAGTGGGATGTTTACCAATATATTGATACGTAAGAAAAGGTGCTGAAGAATAAGAAAAGGTGTTAGAAGAAATAAAGAGGAAGAAAAGGGGTTTATGTAGCTATTAAGATGATTTCTAGGATAGGAAGAAAAAGCATTAAGGACAACTGTAACAGACTTAAAAGGACATGTCTCAAGACTGAATGGTGCCTCCTCAGAAAAAAGCAAACACACACAGCTCCCGAGTTATCTGCAGAAGTCAGGAGTGCAAAAATTACCATCTCAACATAGTAAGCCTTAAGGTAAGATAGATTTGTAGATAAATATGTATGCCGTTTTAAAATATTTGCTTCAAAAGTGTTAGCAATTTAGGTAACACACAGTACCCTCGTTTTAAGAAGGTTCCCAGACCAGCCTATGTGCACAATTTCTCATTGAGAACATATGTGGATGTTTGGATTCTTTTTAGCTTGCTAAATAAAAGTTGTTAATATCCAGAAGCACTGTAGTACAGAGCCAGGTCTAAAATACAGAGAGCTAAAGGATTTAAGTCCTGACACAAAGGGGTTTCACTCAGATTAAAAGGGAACAAAGACATGTCTCTAATCTTACTGCTGCCACTCAGACCTAGCTTGCAGGGCACCGTTGATTGTAGCCTTTGAGTTGTATGAAAATGCAGAACATCAGTAGAAAAAACATTTATTTATGTTCTATGTGTTATACATAAAAATGCTTTAAAAATGAATAATGTGAGAAGTTTCAATGTTAAATGGCATGTGTGATGACATTTACCAGCTCAGCGCAATCCAGCTGTGACCACAGTCAATACAGTACAGGAACACAATAAAAGTAACACTTTTGCAACCAAAATCTAGGATGTTGTCCATCTGTATCACAATTCCATTAAGCAAATAAATACTTATCCTATTTAGAGCTGAAGAAAATCTAAGAAAGTTAAGTATTTATAGAATAAAAAAGGATTTGTAAACCCTATTTCAAGTAATCAGTTTAAAATAAATTTTACTATTGCTTACTCCAGGCCTTAAAGATTAAAAAAAAAAAAAGAATTGGCCCAATAAGCTAAGGTTCCTCAAACCTTTAAATGATCTATTTAATATTTTAATTTGACTTTGCTTTCTTTGTCAATAGTACCACTTGGGATATGCATTGAAAGCTCTTCCACAAGAGTTGCAATGGAAAAGCCGTAGTTTGAGACAACACATAGCTGCCTCAGGGGTTACAAGACAAATCAATCTATTTTTCTCCTTTCCTCCAAGGGTAATTGGCCTTTAAAATTACAGAGGAAAATAGGCCTTCATGTCAGTGCAATGCAGGCACATATACAGCCATTTTCCATTTCTTTTTCAGTTTGAATTCTCAGCTGAGAACTGAACTTATAAAGGTGGTAAAATAAAAAGAAGATGAAGAGGAACGATTGCATCGGTTCAAATCCTCTCCAATAACAAGCAGCACTGTGACCAGCATTTGAGTCTGGAATTTACTGAAACCTCCTATGAATAGCTGTCATTTTCCTAGTCAGTATTTTTTTATTCTTGTTTGTGATAAAATTTACTTGAATTTCTGTGACAGCCTGTACCACCGGCATTCATGGAGATTTGCCACAGAATTTAGTTAAACTGAGAAGTTATAATTATTACTTCATTTCTCATACAATCTCATAAAATAATGCTGATTTTTCCTCATCCTTATGAAATTGCCTTTTTCAAGCGGCAATCATGGCTATCAGTATCCCTACAATCCTTATGCTGTGCTACAAACACAATCATGTATAAACTCAGTTTCAGACTTTGAATACTGTTAAATTGTATACAGTAAATTTTAACTTGGCTAATAAGTTGTTTCAAAGCAGTGAAACTCAGACGATAGTCTTCATATTTTTCTGGTTGTGATTAAATGTGATTTGTAATACATCACTCATATCATACCTCTAGTATGAAATTCTCATGCTAAAATATTTTCCAGCACATAAAGATGAGTAATCAGCTAAACTACAACTGGTACACAAAACCACCAACAACAAAGTTGAAAAAAGTCAAAACAACGTAGTCTTTTAAAAACAGTACTAAAATTCCCTTGAAACAGAGTATTGAAAGTGTACCACTAAACCTTTAATGTGAACTTGCTCACTGGGAGTGCGTATACAGGTGTAAAGCAATTATTAGATTTGATATCTGAATGAACTCAGGTTCCCATTAGAGCTTGAATGCTTCAATGACCCTATTATTTTCCTTCCAATGCTCCCAGACCTGATCAACTTAATTATTCTGACTAGTGAAACATTTAGGACATGAATGTATGATTTGTTTTAAACCAAATGAGACGACTGAAAGTACTTCATAAAATAACACAAAAAAAGAACAAGATACGTGATGTCATGTGTCAAATCCTGGAAGAAGGTCAGGTCTAAGTAACAGTAACAAAGAAACAGAAAAAGAGATCCACTGCAATAAAATGACATTTATTCAGATATTTTCCCTTGAACTTCTAATTTGTAACCTTTATTGCATCTCATGTACAGTGCAAAAGGTAAATCTTATGAATCAGAAGGGCGAAACAAATTTCAGAGAGTAAACTAGGTCTGCTTCCGTAAGGAAAAAACCCAAACCTCAAAACACAGAGAATGTGTCTCTCCTTTCATGACTACACACACACTTTTAGCAGTTGTCCAAAAGTAAAATTAGATCCATTTCATGTCAGAGAGGACATATTTGCTGATGTAAAAGATGTGTTTCCCTATTTTAATTGTACCTACTATTTTACTCTTAAGGAAAAGTGTGTGACATTGCAAAAATATGTATCCACATTTTGAACAGATTTGGTCTGATGGTAATAAACCATACTCTTAATAAATAATTTAATTTAAAATGGCTTCCAAAATGTCCTATTCCCAGCTCCCCTACTAACACTACTGCTCCTACAATTTGTATTTGCTTTGAAAGTAAGTTGACTGTAAGGTTACGAACAGGACAAAGAAATAAAGACAGTAATAGGTTCTGAACTTCAAGTATACAAGCAGCCATAAAGTTAGCATCTTCTCATCCAAATGCATTTGTCCTTAAAAAGAATCAAACTGACATCAACGTGGTCCCCTTGCCCCTTGCCTCCTTTCACTAATGATATGTAATGGCTGCTGAGCCTGCAATAAACGTGTTTATGTCCAGCTAGATTGCCATCATTTTACAATCTAATCTGATACTTTTAAGAAAGAAGAAAGTCACAAGAGACCAGCACCAGCTTGTGCTGAAGGCATTTCTTGACATCAGCCTTCACTTCGCACTTCAAATGGAAGTATTAGATTTGACAAAACATACAGAAAGTCAAGAGAGAAGGCTCTTCACCTCTTCTCCTTAACTGCCTGATAGAAGTCAATACCAATTCCTTTACAAAGTTACAATCAAAACCTGCCAGATGAAAGTCAAAGGGGAAGCTTTCTAGCTATTCCTTACAATATTTTATTAAAGAGTGGTGTAAGAACGCGTTTGCCTCAGTAGGATCACCCCCACCTCCACTTCTCATTTTTATCAGTTAGCAGTTTAAATACTGGAAGTCACATCTCCCATGCATAGATGCTTTATTCTTTGCATAGAATATGAAAGTAATGAACTCAAAGATAAGGAAAAAAGAGAAAGCTCTCTTTTCTGTAAAGGAATTTCTTTCAGAACAGGAGTTGGATGACACTCCTGAAAAGCAAGTATTTCCTGCTGTTTCATGTAAACTGACTACCATAGTTTTTCTCCATACCCAGACAATTGACAGCCCTTGTCAAAAAGCAAACAATTTTCTTTGTAGCCTGCAAAAGTCTGTCTTCTGTATTTTTTTATTCATCAGAAACAAATTCTCTTTATATAAAAAAATAACTCCGCAATAACTTGTAGTCTACATGTAAAATGAAATATTTTAAATAATACCATAAAGGCAGACTATCCATAATTATTTTCTGATTAAATAAAATATCAGCATTTTTTATTCATGGCTAGGTTAACATTTACCATTCAGCATTTTGCAATATTTAAATGGAATTGAATATGCTATGAGAAAACTTAAAACTACATCACTCCTGTATGACTGGCTGGCACAGGCTGTAGTCTTCTGTGCCCATCTGCACCTTCATCGTGTAACATTAAAGAAAAGCTCCTGTCTGAGCCTGGCAAGATGATCTCATCACTACCTGTTACTTCTCTACACACCCCAACTGAGAATAACTAGATACTGCATGTAACTTTTACTATAAATTATTTGCAACAAAGGCATATGCAGGTTATGTGAAAGTGAAACTGTTGCTTATGAAAATAATTCATACAAGAAAGTAATTTAGACTATACATGGCAGACTGAGGTAAAATATAATAACTTTTAGGAACTTAGGAGTTGAATTTCTTTCTTGGCTGAGCACAGACAACTCCTTCATAATTCAATGTGAGACCTCGGTGCTCACATAAGGTAGAATTTGACCCTTTATGTTCATATAAAGAATAAAAGTATAGAAGCAGTTCATGCTGTGAGAGGGCAACAAGTTTTCATTAAAGAGCTCAAAACAGTTTCTGTTTATTGATACTTGTATGTGAGGAGTGTCATTCTTTAAGGCTTCCTGTGCTATTTTCAGTAACAACTCTCAGATTAACGGAACACAAAAATCAACCCCTGATCACCTCATAATCCTGATCTATTTTGCTTGCAAAATCTGCCAATGTATCCCTTCCCCATCAATACAGCTCCTTCTGACATAATAGCAAGGACCTCAAAGGAAGAAGGGCAGAGGTAGTGTGGGATTACAGCACATGCATCTGTTATTCAGGTGGTTCCTAAGAACCTGCAAGTATTTTAGGACTGCCTTAAACACCCCTTTTGCAAAGACTAAGGGGACAACGATGTTTAGGTGTACTATTATTGTCTGCTTTTTCAAAACAGGCTTAAAAACTCTAGGGCTTTTTAAGACCATACACCAAAATATTACTTCCAAATGAGTCTGACTACCTAAAGGAATCCCTATTTAGAAAAAAAATACAATTATGTAAATACGGATACAATTGTTCCAGAAGCAAAATACCTATAGACACATGATAACTTCTTTCTGAGGTCAAGCTTTTCTACCTTTCCCAGATGCATAACTACAAACCCTTCCTTTACTAAACAATGAGCTGTGACAGTGCTGATAGCCTGTACTATGCATTATGAAGAGGGCCCTAAAAAAAAAAAGTTATCATCTGTATTAAAAGCAAGACCAGATCTGGCTTGAGACACTAAAGAACACATCCTAATAGTAACAAGAATATGTAGCAAGTTCTCAATGCAAGTTCTGTAAGTTTTAAACACAAATTTTACTTTATTTTAAAAGAAAAATAAACAATATAGAGCTAAGAAGTTAAGCTCTTCTAACTGACTGAGATTTCTTCATCCCACTATTTCTACCAAAAATGCTCTTGAGGTCACCAATTAACAGACGATACCTTATTACAACCCACAAGTGTTGCACTCTCTGGACAAATGTCAAAAATGGAAAACTAATTGGCATCTTTCAACCTCTCAATACCAGAACTACAAACTTCTATGAAATTACTTACCACTTACAAAAAGAGCTCCAGAGCAAGCAATGCCAAGGTTAACGTTGGTTGTCATTGGCTTTGTCAGGTAGTGATACAATCCTAATATTGCTTACACTTTTTTTTTTTAAATATTCTGTTAAATGTTTGTATGTTGTCTTTTAAGCACTTTTAGTTGAAATTAACTTACACTACAATTCAAAGCTAGGTAACAGATGAATGAGTCAAACGAGAAGAATTTTCCCATGAGTTTTTAACTATTATTTTGATTCAAAAACAACTATATCCAAACGCTAATGCCAACATTCATACTATGAATAAAAACATTTTTACATACATGAATGCTATGAAAGCAAAATGATAGTAATGTGCTGACTACATCAGAAAATTAGTCCTTCCTTCATAACATCAGGCATGACCACCTTCTTTTAAGTAACATACTCATCCAAAAAGTTTCTGGCAATAGTCTATAGTCTTTTCTCCTGGAGATCTTACGTAAATATAAACAAATTCCTCTCTGCCCCTTTTGGTGTTAAACGAGTTTACTTAGTTACCTAATCTTAATTAAGATAATATAGGACTGCTGTTTATGGACACCTACCTGTTTGCTGACTTCTGCCATGCAGTCTGGCTGCTCTGCAGCTTTACTGACCCTCTTGCTTACTGAAGAACTCCAGCTATACAGTGTTGGAAAAATACGCTTCTCCAGATCCACTGAGCAGTGAGAACTGCTGTTCTACGCTTTTAAGTCTCACTTGGTTACTGCATTGTTTCTAAAGTTAAACGACTTCCTATCAATTGCTCACCATCTTCCTGTGTTCTCAGACCTCTTCAGTTATTCATTTCCTTAATACATTATCTATCAGTTATTCTTTCCTGACATACTAAACTTACACTACGTTAAAATTCTCTTTGAGATAACACTGATACCATACTCCAACTTCTGCACCGATAATTGAAAATGAGCTGCATATATAACTGTGAACAGGGGAACTGAGAACTACTGAGCAGATCTATTTAGAGCAGGAATAGAAAATCATCTGCACTTTCTCAACTCTTGCACAAGCCAGATAGCACAAATTCTAGGAAACAACGACAACCATAAGGTATCCTGTATTTCACCTTTTTGTTTAGCTAATAAAGTCACTAGATGCTTTTGTCATTTATTTATGCTTCTATCAGCAAGAATCTGAAGCACAACATGCAGCAAAGGACTGGTTAAGTATGTTCCCCCACCTGATTACATTACAGGAGAACATGATTTCCCATGACTGTACTTTCTTGGTTCCAGCAGTGAAGACCGAAAGAAAAAGGAAAGAAAAAAAAAAGTATCTCAAATGCTTTCCCTTGCTTCATTAGTAGGAATGACAAGGTAAGCCTCATTTCTCTTACTGTTTCCTTCAAGCTCCTCTCCTATTCTCAGCCTTTTTCATCACAGAACATAAAACATAACTATTACACACACTCTTCAAATCTTTTTGGAGTCCTCCATCAACAACAACTCCACACTGAACCCACTCTACCCACACACCTGGTTTTGCTTTAATTTGTAGGTGAATCAGCTTAATTTTTACCCGCTTTTCCCTCTCAGCATTTTCAGAACATGGCTATATAGCCTTTCCTCCAAAAATTTTGATTGGTATCCACAACATTAGTTAAGCATCCCACCATTCCCCATGCTGCTCCGTATCTTGGGGGGGGGGGGGGAGGAGACAGTCACTCAGTCTTTTTACCTGTCCTGATGCAGTGGGACTAAGACAGCCCACTTATTCAGTTCATGCAACGTGTGTGAAAGTAAAGCTTGAAGAAATATATTCATATTCACTTGGGCTGGATGGGAAGCAGTATACAGAGATGATCAGGAAGATTTTGGTATTTAAATTCTGCTCTTAACCCTTCTCCAGACTGAAGCGACGGAAGGGAAGGATAGGGCAAGGGTAGTTTGGCTGTGCATAAGGTAGCAGAAAAGGCTCAGAACAGGTCACTGCTCAGAGTGCAGAAAAATGAGCAAGTCATTCAGGGACAAATCTTGGCCTTAAGCATCTCCTGAATACAGAAGACTTGATTTGCTAATAAGGATGAGGGTTGTCGGGTAATCTTTTTCACTGTCACATGGAAGAGACTTTAGAATCCCATGTCTCCTCTTAGATGCCTTCTAGCCTTGAAAGTAATGTTTTGTGCCACAAAATAAACATTATTTTTCTTTCCAACTTTTTTCCTCTTTTAGGAATCTAGTTTACAGTACCACTCCAAATCTAGTTTTACCATACAAACAAGGAAATTATGAATTTAGGTGGAAGAAAAGAAAGTCAGGAGCCTCTGTCTGGGGTGGAAGAGAGTAGGAACTTATACAGATTTTGCTGCCAGATAAAATGATTAGGAAAATACATCCTTAATGCCGCTAAAATAACATTAATCTATCAGCTATTTTTTGCCCAAAGCTGGCAATGTCCTTTAGAATTATGTTTTGCTGTATGTAAACAGTTCTAACTATAAGCTCCTTCAATTTCATCTGAGGGAGTATTCTTTCATGCTTGAACTAGTTTCATCTTTACAAATAACAAAGTCAGTGTGTTAATGGTTCACACCTATTTGTGATTCACTAGGCACTGTGGCCTTTTAACTATCACCCACCTCTTCCTGCTATTTTCTTATAACTCCTAAAGCCAAGGAATTCTGCTTGCTTTTAAAGCCAAAGCAATGGAAATCATGAACAGCTTGTCCATTGTCCACCAGGAGCAGAATGAATCAGATTTCAGGGCACAAAATGCAAAGCCTGTTCTGTTGAATTAAATTTTTGATCAAAGGGCATGTTACCTTTTTTGTTTGTATTCTCTTTAACTAGATGTTCTAGACAGCATTTTCTACAAAACAGGACTGAGACTTGGCTGAACATTGATGATAATTCTTGTTGATGTCCAAGCACTGCTCTTGCACTAGATACTCAAGGAAACAATGATGTAAACTTAAAGAACAAATGACATTTTTGAGGCTCTTAAACTACTTCATCAGCTGTTTATGATGAAAGAAAAAAATCAATTAGCAAACTTCTCCAATTTTCCAATGTAATATTCCAATAGAAAATAGCAAGAAAAACAATAGTTAATTCCAACTGTATGAGGTTCAACAAGGCCAAGTGCCGGGTCCTGCACTTTGGCCACAACAACCCCATGCAGCGCTACAGGCTTGGGGAAGAGTGGCTGGAAAGCTGCCCAGCAGAGAAGGACCTGGGGGTGCTGGTCGACAGCCGGCTGAACATGAGCCGGCAGTGTGCCCAGGCGGCCAAGAAGGCCAATGGCATCCTGGCCTGTATCAGAAATAGTGTGGCCAGCAGGAGTAGGGAAGTGATCGTGCCCCTGTACTCGGCCCTGGTGAGGCCGCACCTCGAATACTGTGTTCAGTTTTGGGCCCCTCACTACAAGAAGGACGTTGAGGTGCTGGAGCGTGTCCAGAGAAGGGCAACGAGGCTGGTGAGGGGTCTGGAGAACAAGTCTGATGAGGAGCGGCTGAGGGAACTGGGGGTGTTTAGCCTGGAGAAAAGGAGGCTGAGGGGAGACCTCATCGCTCTCTACAACTACCTGAAAGGAGGTTGTAGCGAGGTGGGTGTCGGTCTCTTCTCCCAAGTAACAAGCGATAGGACGAGAGGAAATGGCCTCAAGTTGCGCCAGGGGAGGTTTAGATTGGACGTGAGGAAAAATGTCTTTACTGCAAGAGTGGTGAAACATTGGAACAGGCTGCCCAGGGAAGTGGTGGAGTCCCCATCCCTGGAGGTATTTAAAAGACGAGTAGATGAGGCACTTAGGGACATGGTTTAGTGGGCATGGTGGTGTTGGGTTGACGGTTGGACTCGATGATCTTAGAGGTCTTTTCCAACCTCAATGATTCTATGATTCTATGATAATAAAAGAGAGCCTGCATTTCAGCTTAACAACCTGACTTGCAAGTTAGCTAGGCTTTGGATAGAGAAAGCCATCTCTACAGATTTTTTGTGAGGATGGGGACTTTTTAAAATCTTTTTTTAATTCTATGAAATTTACATCTGTGATTTTGGAAGATCCTATTCAGCAGTAATGGAAAAACAAACTGTAAATGAAAAATTTTCAAAAGCTTTAATACAAAATTTGTCACAGAGATTTTTTTCATTAAGTATGCAAATCTTGCCACTTATATTCCAAGTGTTCTACTGACTGCAGTTTAAGGCAAAAAATTATTTCAGAAAACAGCATGCTTGCAAAGGGCTGAAAATGACATGTATAATATAGAAGGGAACAAAAAAGGAAGATAAATACTCTGAAGTATGCAAAGTATTTTCATACCCCCTTTTTTAATTTTTGACAAGAATGCATTTAAATACTCTTTGAACGACACAGATGCATGAACAGTAAAAAACAGTCAAAGTGCTAACTGCAATTTGATTTATTGTGTTTGTTTTGAGTTATAGTTCAAAAACAAGCCTTATGTACTTCAAGTCCAGCACAGCGTGAGACAGCCATAATGTCTGGAAAGTCCAGTGGGAAGGATTAGTAAATGTCACAATACCTTCAGGGCACAGTAAATCCTTAAAAGAGGTAATGATTCAAGAGTTTAAACAGGAAAAGTACAGCAGGGTGCCTTGAAAAAAAATCTGCATCAGGCTGAAAGGTCTACTAACTTCAGCTTAATGATGAGCAAACTAAAAGGTCACTCTGCATTGTCATCAGTGTATGTTCAGTTACAGCTGTTTGATGTGACTGATGCAATCATTTAACAGTCCAGCAAAAGAACTATTAAAACAGCCCCAGTAACACAGTGCCTCTTAAAAAAAGATCACCCCCTCTTCTTCTACGTTATCACACACATACGATGACAAGACTGTTCACAGAAGGGACCTTCTGAATGTTAAACAAAATACCTTATATACTTTAAAGTAAGTTTAAATGTTTATGTATGTGTACGTAAACACATTTTATCACTTAGAGAAACAATAGATTACGTCTTTTAACATGAAAAGTCTCACTGGAAAAAATGATATAGTAGTTAATCTAAATAGCTGATATCCAAGACTTCTGATTTTTATTTACAACATAGGTAATGACTACCCATACAATGTCTGAAAATTCATAAGCTTTATAATAATCCAGTAAAAATGGTTATCATCTACATTATTGTTCACATGTGGTCCTTTGAATATTGATTTGTATATGAAAACAATTATGATTTTTCAGTTTAAAGACACTACGAGCAAATCACTTTTAAACTAGTTGTAATTTTTCATTCTTCTTTAAAAACGCTCTCATAGTAGGGCATTTAAAAAAAACCTTTGCCATCTGAAATCCGAATTAAAAAAATACAGGTCCAAAAATGTTCTCAGAAAATCCTAAAACTAATATTAAAATTAAGCTCTGATAAACTGACTAAACGAAGAACCAAAACCCTTTCCTTTAAAAAATGCTGAAATGGAATATTGAACAATTTTCAACACTTTTCCCAAAACATTTTTGAAACAGAGAAGTCAACTTTAGGTTGACTTTAAACCTAAAGTCAGCTTTAGGTTTAGGGCAACTATAGGTTTCTGTAAACAATATGGTTCCAGCAAATTCCAAGTTTTCTGAAAATCCTTTCTTACACAAAATATTAATTTTTCCTCCTTAGGAAGATTTTTAAGCACCGACATCATTTTCATTTCTTCTTGGATGCTCCCCCATCCAGGGTCATCCCTGTCAACTTTGCAGACAAGACAGCTGATATAATGGGAGTATTTTGTGCAACAGCTACTGAGAATATTAGTTTCATTCTCATTTACCTTCACTAGTTCTCTGAACTTTAATGAAGGCGTTAACAACATACTGCAATATTTTATTATGAAATATCTATGTACATTTACAGATTGTTTTAACTTTGTACACTTCTGAGTTTCTTAGTTTCTTCTGAGTTTGCCTGCAATCAAATTATTTTTTCAAATTATTTTATTTCTATTATTTTATTTCCGCTTCATAAGAAGTACAAAAGGTTAAATCTGCTGCTAAATGTCCATCCCTTTAGAGAGTAATAAGGAAATGTAATAGAAAGTTTCAGAATCTTTGCAAAAACCAAAACAAAGCAACGGTAACCATGAGGGGTTCATAATTTTTTTTTGTGAATGAGGATACTTAACAGGATTTTAGCCTGTAGTTTGCCAAGGGCTAACTGATAAGATTCATTATAAAGATAAGCCTCAGAAAGATTGTTTTGCATATTAAATTGTGTCACCAAAACCCCCTCAGGTTTCTAAAAAAATAAAATAATTTAAAAAAGGGAGCATCTTCATACCAACTTATCACTGAGAAAAATAATTTACATCCCACCAAGCCCATTTCCTCACATTACATTTTGAAGTCTCTAACAAACGCATAGCACTCCTACTTTCGTAAATAAAATATTAGTTAACTTAGTAGTTAACTTGTAGAGCAGTAAAACCTACATCTACAATCTAATTTCACCTAAGCTGTTTAACAACACGACCTAGCCGCTCCAGAAAAGAAAGGTGAATATATGGAAGAGAGATGAATGGGAGAAACAAATTGAGTTCTGTACCGTATTGAAGGGCGGTAAGAGTATAAAATAACAGCAGTGGGAAAATATATGGGACTATACTGCGAACAGTCTGAGCAAACAGAGAAATAGAGATGCTGGCTGCAACATGAGGAGAGGAGAGAACGGGCACAGAACACAGCAGCAATAGAGCGGCCTTTACCTACCCCATACAGACTGGGTAAATGTCACATTGGACTGTTATGTAGAGACCAATCTTTTCAACGCTATCAGTGACTACCCCATGGAGCAGCCCAAAAGAGGAAAGGCAACCTTTAGGTTGGCGCACAATAGCTTTTAGAGGATCTAGTTTAAGGTCCATCCTATAACAGTAATCATGTGGTACTGTGACTTAACATCTTTGCATGAGCAAAACCACACCAAAAAGTGACTAGTTCTGTTCAACTTGAAAAAAGAGGCCTATATAAAAACAAAAAAACCAAAACAAACAAAAAAAAAAAAAAAAGAGGAAAGTTGTTAAAAAAGTTCAGGGGCAGATTATTCACCTCTTACGGAGGCATGAAGAATGCTTAAACATACCCTGTTCAGAAATACACAGCAAAGACATGCCAAGTAACAGCAACAGGTTTAAGATGCAGGAAAAAAGGTGGTGTGATGATGCAGTGGGATACAGGCAGTTGTTATAAACAAGCAGGCATCCTTCCAAACACTCAAATCTTGTCTAAATTAATGAAACAAAGCAGCATGATCTTTGCATCGTGACTCCAGTACTAGGTATTACGCATGCACACAGGCCAACACCAAACAATTTACAAAGACAAAATAAACCTTGATAGGAGATAGTAATGGAAATAACATCCACTGTACCATCTGAGTAAGGGCAAGAGCATAAAGGTTTTTCAAAACCCCCCAAAAACTGATAGATGTCTACTAGAATTATTTCTTATACATCTAAATGGTGCTGAAAATCTCACTAAGGCTCTTTAAAAAATCCAAGGTCAAATACAGAGTCAGCATTTAAGCGAACCACTTAGCCCTGGATATTCTGGGTCTAATCCTAGTAGTTTAGCCAGCAGTTAAGCTGTCTTTCCTTCTTTCATTCTGAAAATGGCTTAATCATCCAGTCTGGCTTTATGCAATTAAAAATCTCCCTGCCTGTAATTGACAACTGATGTAACTAAACATTAATTCTGATCCTGCAGAATTCATATTTAATCTATAATACTAATATTGACCATATGCAGATAATACACTAAAATCATTGAGTCTTACATCTCCAATCCCCTGCCTTTGCAAAATTTACTTTTTGTACAAACCCCAAATTAATTCATATCATACAGCCTCTATATTTCTTCCTTATGAAAGGAAGAAAATTCAGTTTCTTAATATGTTTTGTCTTACTTTTTCTTTCAGATGACCTATGAGATGACTGTTCACATGAACTGCAAAGAGGTTGAAGGAGTTGGGCTTGTTTGCTCTTGTGAAGATGAAGGGCTGAGGGGGGATGTAACAGCAACCTTTAGCCGCTTGAAGATGAATCACAGAACCCGAGTCAAATGCTTCTTGGTCACGGCAGAAGGTAAAACAAGAGACAGCAGGCCAAACCCGCAGCTTAAATGTTAGGAAAAAAAATTCTACACTAGGAATGCAGGGAAGCACTAGAATGGGTTACCCAGGAGGTTATGCATGTTTTCAGGACTTGGTTTGACAAGTCACAGCTGACTCCATCTAGTGTGCTGATAATCCTGCTTCAAGCAGGAGGCTGTACTAGATGATTTCCAAAAGCCCTTCCAAACATTTCTCACATCCTATCGCTCCCCGATTCTTGGCAAGCACACATCAGGGGTTCAGAAATAATAAGTATTAACATTAGTTATTTTTGGCTTGTCATTAGTATTTACATCCATACTCTCGCAAATGCCAAGGCTTTGGTTTCAGTGATATTTTTCAAATAGGAAAGGGTTTTTTTTGCCGATTTATCATTTCTAATCTGTTCAAAGCTTAAGCCAGAACTCTTCTTAGTAAGTAACGGTAAATAATGAAAATAAATTAACATCTATTATTCAGCTTTGTTCTTAAAATAGTTAACATGTCCACAGGCTAAAGCATTTATTGAAAAAATAAACAAAAGTTATAGATAGGGGATCTTCACCACTTTCTGAGGACTCAGTGATAAGATGGTAGAACTAGGATTCAGGCTAGCTGCCTGATAAATTCCTGATTGCACAAAACTACCAGTAATGGTTCAGAATTTAAAAGATGTAGTTATGAATATGTCAGTAATAATATTTTACAACAGCCATAGTCAGGTATGATTGAACCCCTAACACAGGCATTTAAGAAGTGCACACCATGGATATGGCGCAGGAGTTCTAAATTTTTGGCAATGTTTATTCCACAGTATTTTATAATCTTGCACCCATGGTGCATGTGCTGGCCACATCCTATTTGCAGAGCAGATGCATTCCTCAGTGAGGTACACTACTCATTTTATTTGAGGTACCCAGTAGAGAAGAAGCCAGGTCACTTCTGGCTTGTGTGTCTGGGTTTCCTTCCAAATTGCCCGGAGGAACACTATGCATCAGGATGCAGATGCAGTGAACACGTGGACCAGGAGTCTTGAATACAGCCAAAGGGACTTCAGTCAGCACTGTGCTAGGGAGAACAGCCTCCCTTGACTATGTAAAAGTAAATAAATAATAAATTCTCAAGATTGCCTCCCATCATCTTCAGCTAAAAGCCCAGAGAGTAAGTCGTGCAAGGATAATGAAGGAGGGGGGGGAGAAAAGTGGAAGACTGAGAAAACTTAGTTATCCTTCCTTAATTTGATTATGCCTAGATTTCTGATGGATTTCACCAAAGAAACACAATACTGACAGAATTTGCTCTATAACAGCAAAGAATAAGAATACACCAAGAAGAGAAGCAAGCTTTGACAAATTCTTGAGATGTCACTGAGACTTCTGAATGTTGTGTACCGCAGAAAAAATGACATATAACCGAGAAAAGAGTCAGCATGGAAAACAGGAGGAAATTAAGAAGTTAAAAGAAAGCAAAGAAAAAAAATACAGCACTGACTGCTTTGTGAAACACCAAGAGAAAATAGATTTCTGATATCTGTATGGGGTTTTGGTGTGGTGAGGTTTTTTGGTGGTGGTTTTTTTTTTTTGGTTGGTTACTTTTTGTGGCCTTACTATAGCAAAGACTGTATCTGTAAGGACAGGAGTGACTGACAGATGTCTCTCCAGAGTGCATGGTCTGAAAACACAAAGCACAAGCAATTTCAGCTTCACTTTATTCTAAATAGATGACACATGCTAAACTTATTTTAAAAAAATTATAGGGCAACTTCAAGGAAATAGTAAATTATTTGGTCTAAAACTGTCGTAATAATCTTTTTGATTCTGCTTTCAGTTGTGGTGTAACTTTCATTCACCACTGAAAACTGCATCTGCCAAGAAAGCCCTTGTTCAGGGTACAATTACGGTTCAAACAGGACTGAAGAGAGAAATTACCAAAACGTACAAAAGAGTAATATGCTGTCATCTTATATGCCCACAAAGTTTGAATATACATGGATGCTGAAGTCAAAACCCTAATGAGTCCTGTGTGGAATGCAAACAAACCCATTTCAGGTGAAAGTGCATCAAATTCTCCTGCTCCTACATAAACAATATCTGTCTAGTGAGATTTTGTGCTCTTTGTCTGAAAGTCATAATGGGAAAAAAGTCTCCAAACTAACAAAACATTATTAAAAACAGCTTTTCCTCTAGAAAGTATAAATATTATTTTATATAGAAAGACTATGCATTATCAACAGGAAAGCAAAATAAGATACATAAACTAAGTTTTATGATAGTAAAACAGAGTGGTTTTGGCCTTCTGATTAAGTATTTTCCTGTAGCTTCTAGTAAACCTACTTGCTATCCCAAAAAGGATTAATTTCCACTATTAGATCTATAATTTAAAATTCTTATTCAGATTTAATTGCAAACACACCTTTGCTTATAGTTCATGGCTTTTTGAAGCTGTACTTCAGAAACTAAAACATGATTTAGATTTGCAAAACTCAGGATCACTGAGAGATTAATATTGTATCCTCAAACTCAGCCTAAACACAGAAAGAACAACAAAATACAGGCAAGTAATTTTATTTATTTTAAAAGGACAGACGGGATGACATATGGGTTCAAAATACTGTCAAGACTCCAAGCCTAAAGCTATAAACACATACATATGTACTATATATGTACATTTATGATGTATGCACTGTACATATGTATATATGTATACAAATATATATGGGATAAATACATGGGATTTGGGAAAGCTGATGAGAAATCTGTCACACTAGGAAAAACAAGGAAGAGAAGTTAATGGGAAATAATATAGCTCAGGAAGACATTTTCATACAGCTTCAGATAAGACAAAATCGTGTGCAGCAGCACACACAAGTTAAGAAAGAGAATAAAGAAAGCAGAGAATAACACTACCTCCCATATCCTGTAAATATAAAGCCATGCTACGTGGTGGATGAACATACTGTGTCAAGAAGAGCAGTCTGGCATGTCACTGCAAGAGAATATAAGGTCTGGGGACAATATGGCTCTATATTCACTGATGTCTCAGACATAAAAATACATAAAACACGAAACAGACTGTAAAAATCTCTTGAATGTTTGCAGCTTAATTGATTTTTTTCTCAGAGGTCCTTGTGATGGTGATTGAGGAGTGAAAATATATCTAATTAATAAAAACACAGCCATTTAAAGTAAATACAATAATAGACAATAATCAGAAACACAGGCTCTAAAGTTAAGTGGCAGTTTCTTGTAAAGTAGTATTAGAATATGAAAGTCTTTCTTTTAACTTTAGCTTTCCTTTAAAATAAAGTTGACCAATTCACCCAGAAACCAATTCTTATTTTATTCTGCTGAATTTATTTTTAACTTTTAAGATAGCATTATATGTGATCTATGCATATGGCTACGTAAGTTCTTTATTGAAACTTGTATGAAAAGATGTTCTAAACACAGGACACCCAAGCAGCAATCCACACCCGAAACCATGTACATTTTTAAGCCAGCTGAGGGGAAAAAAAAAATTAAAATGCAAAGAGGGATTTATGAATTGAACTTATTTTATATCTACCAGTCAGCCTAAGTTGAAACACAAATAACTGATTTAACACTGAAATGGTATTCAAATATTTGACTCCAATCCCCTATTGCTTCTAAATTCACTCAGAAGTCAAGATTATTAATTCTTCCTGACAGAAAATCAAGATTTAATGATCATCTGATAACGCTTAGGAATTACAAAGTAAGCTTAGATGATAATGCAGACAAAATAAAATGGTTTTACATATGTAAGAAAAACATCATGCAGAATGTCTGTTTAGGCATTTGCTTTGGGGCAGTAATTAATTTTTAAGAAAATACAGAACAAAAAAGTATGTTTCGATACGTACAGTAAAACGTTTACAAGCAAAAAGGAGAACTTTATTAATATCTGCGGACCTTTTACCATGCTACCCTCTACTTAGATAAAACAGACAAACAGAACCCCTCAAGCACACCTTCAAAAGAGCCTGTAATAGGAAAACGTATGAAAGAATTTTAACCTAATGACCTTGTTGCAATAATAATGCTTACTTTAAGGCAACATAGCTTTCAAGATCAAGCTGTCTATTCACCAAGGCATATCAGGCCAAGATTGTTAAAATAATGTGCTTTGTACAATTTTATAGAGAAACTGATTTCAACTTAGTAAAACTGATACGCTGTAAATGATTTTTAGGTAAGTTTTTAGCTTTCAGGTCATGTCTGCAGGGAAGTAACATTAGAACTAACAGTGGTGTGAAAAATGGGAGACGCAGAAACTGTACAGCCTGTGCACTGATTTCCCCCCCCCCCCCCAAGCTCTCTTTGCCAGCAGAAACACTTTAAAACAAAGTACAGGCAAATGGCAATCTATTTATATATGACTGTGTTAATTTTTTATTTTGTATATTGTTTAATGACATTTATACTTCAAAGCAATTTAAATTGTATCTCTCCAATGTATGTACATTGCCTTTCCTTGATGCAAAGTTACTATAAACACAAAAAATTCAACCAGGGCAGCATTCTGTCCAGCACTGAGTAAAAGATTACACCAGAAAATTTAAGAGCCAAAGTAAGCTCTAAAGGCAGTTCCAGTACTTTCTAGCTGTAATAAAAAATCCTGACAGATGCTTCTCTGAAATCCTTTAGTTGTATAAACTTGAAACAGGATTTAGAGGTTCTCACTAATCTGACCTGTGAAAAAAATTCTTGCCAAATATTTGATGCCAAATCTATTTGTTTTACCCTGACCATTTCAGCAATACACATCAAATGGAAGAAAGAGGGGTGGGAGCATGCCCTACTCTGCAATACCGAATTATGTTTCAGGGAGGGAGACCAAAACAGCTGAGAAACCTTCCCTGATCTCAGGTACTAATATATAAGTGGTTAAGAAATGTTAATTGTCTGAATGAAAGCCACAGCAAAATCTCAAGTTTTTGCCTTCCATAAAATCTTAAGACCTATCAATGTCAAATACAAACAAACTTTCATAAAGCACAGTTTGATTTTTTCCTTAACATTTCTGTACAGCAACTGACAAAAGATTTGAGACCTTCTTTAAAGCTGCAGAAATGATAGGTGAAGATAAAAGACAAGAACAGCATTTCCGTTTTCCTTATTTGCAACACCCTTAGCATTTTTGCCCTGTCATCATGTATTTCCCCTAAATGTAGTTTTATTTTTAACAGTATGTTTCTGACATTGGCAAAGGGCTTCCATATATTTCTATGACATTCACCATACATTTAAATCGTGCATTTAATCCATTTAATTTTTTTATCTGTATACAGTTCTTGATTTTATACATCACTAGTATTAAGTGGATTGCTGAATACAGACTGAGTTAAAGGTGAAAGCTTCTTTGAGTTGTCCTTCACTCTAACTTTATATGACTTCTGGGTTCCCTAATGATGCCATTCCTTTCTATAAAATCTATTTCTTTGCTATTTTAAACATAAAACTTAAAAGGCACACTGAAAAGTGCTGAATATCTTAAGTGGTATATGAGGAACTTGGGACTTGCAGGAAGTAATTAACTCTTTTGCCTTTAAACCCCTCCCTTACTCTATCTTCCCATTCTGCTTTGTCAATTTGAAAAAGTATTTTGAGATACCATCTGGCTATTAAAGAGGGTGAAAGAAGGAAGCTTTAAAAGCAGCCAGAGTAATGATAAAAAACACAGTCACCCAGTACCCGCACCAAAAAAGAACGGCCAAAATAATTTATTGTTCAATGTGTCAACACCTTTTTTCTTCACGTAGGGCTTACAGTAAAAGCAAGAAAAGCAACATGAAAGCTGTTTTAAAGATCCATTTAGTATTTTTTTTATTTAGGTTTTAGGTAGGTTTTTCTATAGGTATGAATTTTCAGAATTACACGCACTTGGTCTAATCCTAAGAGTTTCCCCTGAAACTTCCTCCTCCTGCCTCCGTCCCGAAACATTCTGAACTGAATTATGTCACTTCAATGGGCATTGAGCATTGGATTGAAACACAAACAGAATTTGGGGAAGAAATTCCTACAAAAGCTCATATAACAAAATGTCAATCAACAAACTCCCAACAGAAAAAGTTTTGGACTGATAATCTGAACATATTTGCATACTAATCAAGTACACCTTTAAGAATTACTACAAAAAGCGTAGATATACATGTATTTATTATAAAGATCAGTATTACTGTATCTAGTATACATTTGTTATGATTAAAAAGACAAATCCCATTAGACATGTTTTAGAGAGGAAGAGCTGATGGAGGTGAAGTTTTGAAAGGAACACAATTTTGTTCCTGAACAACACAAAAATAAGTTTCAATGCCTGTGTCATATGACAGATTTCAGCAAAAATAAAGACTTTCCATATCTGTATTTAGCCAGGAATTTGCTTGGTCATTTTGGCAGTGAAGTTCTTGCTACTTTTCTCTATGAATTCCTCAATCTCCAAAGGATTTTATTTGTACATGAATCTACAAAATGTAAGGTAATTATTTTATTTGAAGAGCTTTCCTCTAGGATACCTGAACAATTGGAATGCATATTCTATTAACAGCTGTCTACTACAGATCAGTTCGATATACAGTGTTGATATAAGGTGTGTGCATCTCCCTAAAGTTTCTGTACAGGGAAACTCAGCATTACATATAGAAGTTTAAGTAAATGTTGGTTTAAGTTAATCTTTCCCCTTCTAAGTACATGTAGAGGTAATGGGGGGTGGGTGGGGGGTAAGGCATTAAAAGTCAATGATATGAGGACACAACTGAGATGCAGGTTGCATTGAATATGTGAAATAGAAGTAACAAGGAAGTACCCGGGAAGTTTAGTCAGGAATATAAATATACATGGAAGCTCAAACACACAGTGAACTTGGCCTATAAAAGCAACCAAATTTATGACCCTCTACAGTCACAGAACCTGATTTCAGCAATGTTACTGGATGGTAACCTGAGTTCCTGAAAACATCATCAGTTGCAAGATTTAAGATACTTTTGACATTTTTAATACAGCTTCTTATACCATCAATGTGAGTGAGGAAAGACAGATAAAAATATAAAAATGGGAAGTGGCAACACATACAAAAAAAAAATCTGAAAATATATAGGTCAGAGTGAACTTGGAGAAAAAAAGAAATAAATGCAAGTATTTCTTTAAGAGAATGTAGTAGTATGCTACTCAATAGCAACACACAGGCATCATTCTGTCATCAAGGAATAACTTGCTCAAAATAACTTGCTTGGGTAATATTTTCCCTTCATAAAGGGTAAATATCAAACACTGAAGTTATAGAATATAACTTACTATAAGTTATAATATATATAATGTATATCCAAATATATAAGTTTGGATAAACTTAACCAAATATAGGAACTTTAAAACAACTTAATATTTACTGAAAAGGAAAAGCAGACATTTTCTTTAAGTATTTCCAAAAAAATGCTATCTTTCCCCTAAACTCTTTCTGTATACAAATACTGATCTATACCAATTATGAAAAATATTTTTGGCTAGAAGCATATGTGTATCTTCTTTATCTTAAATTTGAACTTTGAATAAGGCTCAAGTTTACACCAACCTTAAGTGTTGGATGATGATGTTTTGCCTGCAAGCTGCTTGCAAGTACATAATGTTACAGGGTTTTTTAATGTAAAAATATACAGAGTTAATATGTTTAAAACTTCATGCAGTAAATCTAAGCTTTTATGCAGAAGGTGTTCTGCATAGATTCATGAACCCTGGTAAGAGTTTGGACAAGAAACTTCATATGAAAGATGCTTTAAAATTCTTTGGTACCACCTTTCCTGTTTCAGCATATAAATCTTTATGTTCTTTAACTTAAAATTGCTAGCAGTTCATGTCAAGACTATTAGAAAATGAGCAGGAAATAAGTTTTGATATTTATTGTACATTTTGGCAGCTGCTCAGGAGAGCAGTGCTTAATCCACCCCTGTTCATCCCATGGGGATATAGACAGGAGAAGAACCCTTTTTTCTGCATAAAGCATTAAGAGGATATGCACTGCCGTCTTTGTTGGGAAACAGCTTGCCTTACAGCTCTCTTAAACCATGGGAACCACAGTCCTGCTCCTGAAGAGCTTTAAACTTTGCAGGCCAAAAACTTACTCCTCTCCCAACTTCCCTCCCTTCTCCCCAAAGAGTTGCTGTCTGCAATTTTAAATGCCAAAGTTGTAACATAACAAAATTACAGACGCTGGCATTTGTGGAATTGATGTAAACGCTGTCTTCCATGCAGCAAATAGAAATGATAATGATAAATGATGCTAACAATTATGCTGTTATGGTTTTAAATTAACTACACACACAAAATTTCCCTTTAGATTAACATTCCCTAAAACCTTTATATTAGACGGGTCCAAAAAAATCCTAACATCTTGAATATTTTAATTAAAATGCTTACCATATACTACTTTCCTATTTTAACTTCCTAGGAAGAAAAACCTACTTCAAGGGCAAAGGCTGAGATCCATGTTTACAAAATATATTTCTGTACATGATAAGAAAAAAAAAATTGAACTCCTTTTTCACTAGAAGCTTCTTTTCAATCTCAATATAGAAGACAAAATTCTTCGTTTTGAAGACTGTCAATGAAAACTTTGAATAACTGTAACTCATACTATTACCTACAATATAGTACCCAAACACATCCCCTACAATTTCTTCATTAAATTTAAATTCCTATTCCCACCTGCTCCTCTGTTGCTGTTTACTACTCCCCTCAGTTGTGCTGAGGTAGCTGTTTTGTATGGTCACAATTTATACAGAACCACACATGACTGTTTACACAGCCAAATCACACATCCACTCACGTACATAACATCATCCTGGGATGTCAACAACCAACAGAGCAGGAATTTCACATTTCAAAAGTCATTAATATTTTATGAAGAGTACTAAATTATGGAATCCACTATTTCTAGAAGATCTGTGGCCAAACTGCAGTTTCCTATATTTACAGCACTGTATGTATGTATATGTATGTAGATACATACATACAAAAGTAGGGTTGTGTGTACATATATACACACATACACACCTAACACACACCTACTTTTTTTGTTCTGCCAGATGTTATCTAATTGGTAAAAAGCTGATTTGACATATATGTCACTATTAAGTGATGCTGAAGTGGCTTTTTTCTCCTTCAGACTATAGGCATACACTTTCTGTTTCTAATAGCAAATTATATTTGACATTTAATTTAAAAACCAAGTTACCCTAATCTAGAGCTCTACTACAACAACACTGATAAAGTAATGAAGCTTTCCATAGGACAAAACCAATTTTTTTTAATTTAAGATAATTTTAGTCACAAGTAATTGAAAATGTAATTTAGAATTCATTACTTTGCGTGGTTAATTACAGCAGAACAGTTCCAAAAGATGATGATTCAATAAAGTAATAATTTTCAAATATGGTATCAGAGTAAATAAAATAATAAAATGCAAATTAATATGAATATTTGAATTATATTGAAAACATTAAATGTATACCAATATATAATCCAGTCCTGATACTTAAGCGTTACATCTACAAGCACATTCTAGCAATTTATAAAACTGAACAATCTAGACAAATCTACAAAACTTAACAGGCAGTTCTTATATCCTTAATGCATCATAAGGACAAAACGGTTTTATTCAATTATGACCATGCAATTAGTCCATAACTCTTCTTAAGCTGAGAAGAAGGTATTTCCTAACTTCATCAGCTTCAGAACACAACTAAGCCAAGGCTTTATCTCCATTCTGTATGAATTTTGCATCTCTTTCTTCCAAAGGAAAACAGAGGGCATGTGTTTAATCAAAATATCTGATTTAGAAAGATAATGACAATTATTTTGCAGCAATTGTGTCCAATCCACCTGCAGCTATTTAGCAGCAGAAGAATCCATGACCTTATTCCTCTTTCATAAAGGGCACAGAAGCTACATGAACTCCTTGCCCATGTTCCTGAAAAACAGAAGTCTGAATTAACCTAAAAATTTTTGCATCGGTCCCCAAAGTCTGTATCTCTTCTCTGTCTAGCTTCAGCAGATTGGAAGGTTATCAGTAGGTACATGGTTGACGCAATTAAAGCCTTCGGAACATTTTTGTCTGAAGATCTTCAGAATAATTTCAGTGGTTTTACTAGAGCTGAGTGGAAAAGAACTGTCATGCATGGGCCGCGTAAGAAATTTGCTGTGCTGAGCTACATGGCTAATTTTAAATTGCTAGCATCGCACCTTAAGTTAAATCTTCTATTTTGGTAATGCAAGATATCTTACTTTGGCCTAAAATACAAATTTTCCTAATAATTTTAATTCTTTAGGGCACAGGTAATTTTAAACTCAGACTATCATCTTCCCAAGGATGTGTGTCCCTGCAGAAAGACTGTAGTCTCTGTGTACACTCTAAAGGATTGTTTCATGATAGATTATACCTCACAGTACTTAGCAAGAATGTCACGTATCACAAATATTGGCCAATAATGCGCAGTGCAAAGGCTGCAAATGTCAGTATAATATTAGACGTATCACAACACTAACCCACAGTATCAGAAACATTTGCAGAGACGCTGTCATGATACCACACCTCGTGCACAGCAGTGCTTTCAAGATAAGTTTATTAGGATGTCTTTAAATACTTAGTTTTATAAAACATAAATACCATGTTCCTGTCTATTTTCATTTATACATAATCCAAAGAGGGGATGTGAAAGTCAAGATGCCCGTGGGTTTTGCTGTGGTAAGTCACCTTGACTATACCACATTTCTGCTCAAAGCAGGAAGCAGGCACTGCACAACATAACAGCCAAACCACCAGGGTTGTCTCTCATCACATTCATATTGCTCTTTTTCACCTCTCTCCCCCAAAAGCCTTGAATACTTACTTTATTTCAGAACTGTAATATGCATTTCATTGTGGTCACAATCATATTTTACTTTAAAACAATTCTTTAAAGAATCAGACTATATTCGAAGTTGCATGAAAAAAGTCAACTAATGTATTTCAATTTACTAATTTTGAGGTTTTACTTTTAAAATCAAGTGTCTTAAAGACAACTTGTTGCCCTTCAAATAATATGAATTCTGTTAGAATAAAATGACTCATATCACAAGACCACTACAGCTTGATCTGCATGGAAATCACTTCCAAACTGAAATCCCTCAAAGAGTGTCTAAAATCTTCACTAATTTGCTCTTTGTTTGGATTATGAATTATGCAGCCAGATATAAAACTGGACACCACTATATCAAAATACTCTGTAGACCCCCAAAAAAGGTAGTTTCAGATACTTTTTTTTTTTAAAACAACAGAAACTCTAAGATGCAAGTATTTTTGTTTTTCTTTGGTTGCTATAATAAACTCTAGTTTACTATTGAAAATTATTATGAATGAATTTGGAGAGATTTATTTCTTCTGGAGGTAGTGACAAGTATTCTGCTGGTCACTGGTTAATGCAGAAGGCATTACTTCTTTACATTCAGATTTACGGTCCAATGGAATTACAGTGTTTCAGAACACGTTATCCAATAACACTGCACAGATACTATTTCAGAGCAAAAGACATGAAAGGATGAAGCAGTATAATGTTATTTTGGCTATTTCTAAACTTTGGAGAAAGATGGAGAGTGACAAATCAAGACTATCAGAAGAGTGAAGTCACTTAAAATTATCCTTTGTTATTTATAAAAATCACTGTCTTTACTTAGTTATGTTTGTGGGAGATAATGATAATTTATGATCAGAGATATGAGCAACTATTATTAATCATTCTCGACAAAGAAGCTTCAGACTTATATGGATAAAAACATGGGGTTTGGATACAAATATGTGAACATAAACACCAGATAATTAATAGTAATTAAAAGTATCTGTGAAGACTAACAATCAAAATGGCTAACAGTCCACTCCTGCCAACCTTAACACTAGTTGTACAGGAATTCAAGTAGCAGAATTTAAAGTAGCAAAGCTATACTTGGTAGACATGAAAAGAATACATGTCTGGGATGGCAAAAATGCAAGGTTGCATGGTTTATTTGCACCTGAGAAATATTTAAACACATTTACACTTTTCTTGGAATAAACTGGGTTACAACAAGAAAAGTTTCTTTGAGCTATATTAGCACTAGAAACAAACATACAAAAGTAATTTTCTAATTATCTGTACTAAAAATTATCATCAGCTTCAAGTTGTCTGATTCTTTTTCATTATTTTACTGTTTATTGGTATTTAATATGCATATTATTCAGCAAAAATTTGACAACAAAATATCGGAGGATATCAAACAAAAATGTGAAAACATTTTAGACCATCTTCTGACCCTGAAAATATTTAGGGAAAAGGAGGGCTTACTGCTGTGAAAACTCCATTCCACAGACAAATACTGATTGCATTTTGTGAACTCTTATATCCCCTACCTTGTCAATAACAGAACTGAAGATAAATTGAAATTTAGAATGCTCTGCCATCCTTAAAAAATACGAGTTACACATTATTCAAGAAAGGTCACTAATTAAATGAAAGCTGTGTGAAATAGAACAAAACAATTTTCATGATGATAAAAGCATTTTCTTACTTCAAGAGCATGTGTTTTTCCCCATGCTGTAAAAATAAATACCTCATTACTTTTATATTCACCTTCTGAGGGGTTGTCATGGTTTAACCCCAGCCAGCAACTCAGCCCCACCCAGCCACTCGCTCACTGCCCCCCGGTGGGATGGGGGAGAGAATCGGAAGAGTAAAAGTGAGAAAACTCATGGGCTGAGATGAAGACAGTTTAATAGGTAAAGCAAAAGCCGCACACGCAAGCAAAGCAAAACAAGGAATTCATTCACCACTTCCCATCGGCAGGCAGGTGTTCAGCCATCTCCAGGAAAGCAGGGCTGCATCATGCATAACAGTGACTTGGGAAGACAAACACCATCACTCCAAACGTCCCCCCCTTCCTTCTTCCCCCAGCTTTACATGCTGAGCATGACGTCACATGATGTGGAATATCCCTTTGGTCAGGTGGGGTCAGCTGTCCCGGCTGTGTCCCCTCCCAGCTTCTTGTGCCCCCCCAGCCTGCTCGCTGGTGGGGCGGGGTGAGAGGCAGAAAAGGCCTTGACTCTGTGTCAGCACTGCTCAGCAATAACTAAAACATCCCTGTGTTATCAATACTGTTTCCAGCACAAATCCAAAACACAGCCCCATACTAGCTACTATGAGGAAAATTAACTCTGTCCCAGTCAAAATCAGCACGGGGTGTAGTTATATGATAGTGATGATTCTTACTGGTTTTAAAGGCAGAAAAAGGTGAAGAAAAACAACTTGTATTAACTCTAAATAAAAAGCTGTTTCCCTGATAGCACTCCTCTCAGCACAATCTCACCCATTTTAAAGCAACTGTGTGATCCTCACTTGTCACCTGGAAGCCCATCACAGGAAAAATAAACCTAATCAATGAAAGGGTTGCTGTCATCTGCCAAAACCCCTTCTTTAAAAAACTGACTTTAGAGCTTGGAGCATGGGGTTTGATTTGGGCCTACTGGCCCAATAAAGATCTGAATGGTTATCTAGACCAAGTCAGCCTGGAAATAAAATATATTTTAAAGATCAAGAAATGAAAAGCACTTATTTAACATTAACACTAATTCGCAACTATAAGACCAAACAATCACCCTTCCACTGCTGATAAATATGCCCTCTTAATGAGCACTGACTATTTAACAGTGACATGTCTGACACAAAAAGATGATTGCCATCTTTGCACTATAAGTAACACTTGCAAGCTCAGCACGCATATTTAATACACCTAATAGTAGTTTATGTTGTATTTGTCCCAGGATATAAAAGCCTGCTTTCATAAAATAAATCAAAAGAAGATACATACTACAATTAGAAGATACTACTACAACTATCTTGCCCACTATGTAGCCAAATTAAAAATAAACTCAACAAAATAAAGAAATTTGCAAAGATGTTTTCTTGTTTTTGTTTTGGGGGTTTTTTTTAGGACACAGCCAATGACACTTCTGTACTCATCTAAGTCTGGCTAAAATCTACAAATAACCTAGAGATCAACATGGAATCAGATTACTAAGTATGGGAAATCACTTGAGTTTAAAATGTCAATGGATCAATTTGGTCTTCCACTAATAGCTGAGAAAATGCTCAATTAAGAAAACCTAAAATGAGAAATACAGCAATATAAAGTATACTGAACTAGCTACTGCTTTGTGAAGGAGTATGGAGGACTGATTACAGGGAGTTTTCCTTTTCTCTTCCAGGTCTTATTCCAAAGACAAAGTTCTAGATCAGGTATAATGATGAAGTGACTATAACTTCTTTCTTAAAAGCACTTATGGATACTTATACCTGCTATTCTGTGAAAATATACATATTTTTATCCACACTTGACTCTCCTACCCTTAGCTGAAATAATTTGATCTAAGTAACGTAATTAGTTTGCCAAAAAAAAATTTGGAAGGCAAGCTGACTAAACTAGTCACCTTATGTTTAAAAACACCTCAAAAAAAAAAAAATCAATCTTAGTGCAATGTGAGAAGACAGCTTGCTAGTAATCACAGACTGCTGTGGCAATAGGTTCTATAGATTATATAGAAACAAGTTATATTTTTACTGCAGTATATGCTACTGCTTCAGAAATACATTGATATCATGAGGAATGAAAATGGTACAATTAATGTATAAAACATAACAAGGAAAAAGTATGCATATTGAACATTTCTGCTCAATAAATTTCAGAGCAAGAAAGAAAAGCAGCAGCAAGACCCTTTTTTATAGAAAATGAGGAATAAAAACAAATTGAACTAATATTTAAAGGAATAATTACAATTATTTTGTAATTTAAACATTTTCTTCAAAGCATGACAGTCAGAGATAAATGGGGAAGTGACAATAAAACTAACAGGCAGCATGGATTATCATAAAGGGAAAATTTACAAGCCAGATAAACTGAAAGTTTATAAACTTATAAACTGAAACTACATATTAGCTTTCTCTCACAAATTATTTGACATTTTGGTTTATTTCTGCATGCAGAGTCAGTTTTGAACTAATGTCTGCTTAGGGTCAATATAAAATTTTATAGCTTCATGAAATACTTGTGCCAGCACAGAATTTTTATACATATGTGTGTGTGCCTTTATAGATACAAACATACATTTACATATGTATAATATGTATACAGACATATTTTTCAGTCTCATTTTCTGCACAGCAAAAATGACTTAAGACGTGCATATTCCCATTATACAGCATCAAGATGAAGTGAATGATAAAAAGACATGGTATTTTTTGAATGATAAAATGTTTTGACATTTACTTTAAAAGTGTTTTACCTCTCACGTCTGTAATTTGCACCACAGACAGGTTATCTAAAATATGTTCTTAAATATATCAGTCTTGCTTATGGAGCATTTTACTCAGAGATTTGTCTGCTACATTCAAATATTGTCTGAGGTACTCCTATGTATAACATGACATGAAGGATTTCTTCATAATTTCTTTTGCAAATTGCTAGAATCAGGGCCATGGCACACTGTCAAACATGACAAGGATCATCATCACCCTCTATGATTTTGAGGTAGAAGTTACAAAAGACATCCAAAAATCCTAAATAATGAAACTAAAGTGTAATAGAGAAGAGACATGACATTTGCTCCAGAATACTACTAGGTTTTTTTTTCCTTTTGGATTAAAATTTACTTAAATGATGACTTGTAAAGAAGCATAACTACATGAATGACTGAGTTCTATAAAATGTAACAACTTCTAAACATCTTCAATACATATATTCAGAGTGAAATCTTCAATATTTATTTGTGGCATTTAGGCAGTATCTAAATCTATGTGAAATAACCACTGTCCATGTGAACCCAGAAAAGTCAGGGATTCCCAACCACTGAGTTTGTACAAAGAAACTCAAAACCCTTTCTCACCCACGTATCTATAACTAATACAAAGTCCAGTTTTTAGAGTACAGTGGGAACAACAGATACTCAGAATGATTTCAAGCTATGGGTAATCTGTTATCAAACTATGGGTAATCTGTTATCTTTTTTGAAAATAAACACTCCATAACATTTTAGATGCAGCATGCATAGCTATATACATGCATAATTACATGTATAGTTCACTACCTGTAAAACTTCATACCTCCCTCCACTTTGATTTTTCTTCTCTAATACTAATTGTAGAGGATGTCTGTATAAAGAGTAACTGATACACTCACACTTCTTCAACACAATGCTGCAGTTCTTCTGTAGTTCACAATACACTATTCTTTAAACAGAATGTCTAGAGAGAACTTTACTACCATTCAAAATCTTATTTTGAGAATGTCTTGCTTTGATGTATTTATTGTTGATAGATAATTATTAGGTTGATTTGCTTTCCAAATTCACAGGTAATATACTATATGAATTATGAATTTATTTAGTTTTACATCAAGATGCACTCTGCTGCTATAATAGCTGTTTAAAACAGCTCACAAGTGAGAAATTCTGTAAGCGCTAAGTACATCAAAACTAATAAAAAATGAGTAAAAGTAAAGTACACCTTCTAAATTTTGCCCATATATCTAAGTACAAAAACACAGACCTCTTATTTCTGTGAAAGTGAGAGCATTCACAAAACAAAGCATAAAAGCACATAAAATATGGAGAGAACAACCCCATACTCTCCATATGTTTTAAGAGATATGGCCAAATTTTCAGTGTAGTTAAGTCTTATTTCTTGGCAAACGCTTACAAACCCCACCAGACCCATGTGAAAGCAAGCAAGGCCATATTTTCAGTTACATTCCCTTGTAAAAATGCAGAACTTTTAGAAGAAAACATGGAGGACGTCGAGATTGTATTATCGTTACTGCATTTTTTATAATTTCTTAGAAGCGACCACCTTGTACCTTAAAATATGCAGGTTGCTGTCTTCAAGATCAGTAACATATTACAGTATCCAGCCGGCAAAGAAACTCAGTTTATGACTTAACAGCTACTGACTTTAATATTTGCAATTGTGAATGTGTAAAAAAAACCCCTGCAAAATATTATTTCCAGTTAAATTACCACTGTACTGTTAGTAAGTTAATAAATCCTTACGAAGATCAGACATTGAGGAGAATGCATATTTCTGATGGCAGCAAATGGCACGGTTGGGAAGATGATTCTGTCTGCATCTTGAGGATGTGTAAAAAAAGTTTCTGTCTTAATTTATGCTGTTTGAAAGCCCTGAACTAGTTTTCAAAACTTTATCCTTCAAAGGCATTCTTAATATTCAAAAAGACCTTGCTAATTAACTCCTAAAACTACTGCAAGCCCAACCTGCTTTTCCTGCTCCTTAGAAAAGTTTTAATTACACAGATTAAGCACTGGAATTCCAGCTGTCACCTTCCAATAGCTTTCTTCCTTTTTAAATAAGGTGCTTTTGTGCTGATCTCTCCTTTGCTTTGAGAAGAGCTTTGGATGGGTTGTTTTTATGATTAAGCAATTCCATATGACTATTAAAAATGATGTGACAGTATGGAAAGCATATTTAACCAGTTACAGAACAGGTAGCTCTTTTCTGAAATGTTATGACATCTGGAGAACACATTAGGTTTTACCTAACACAGATAAAGAATTATTGGAATACCTAAATGGTAGTTACAGAGAAGATCGTGGCACTATCATCACAAGGGTGCATGATGACAGGACGAGGGACAAAAGGCACGAATTCTTTATGTAAGAAAAAACAACTCAACTCCATTGTGACAGCAATTAAACATAACAGGCTTCCCAGACAAGTGTTGGAAACTTTTTTGCTAGAAATACTCAAGACAGCTTGACAGGGAAGCAGACCCTCATCTGTGGCACTTCTTTCAGCAGAAGGTTGGATCAGATGACCTCCAGAGGTCCCTTCCAGACTAGACTTTTCTATGATCCTGTGAACAGATGCATCAGGCTACATAAACTACCACCACTGCAGTTCTCTCCCCTTTCTGTATTACCATTCAGAGGAAGATGGCTAGAAGAAGAATGTTTCAAAGGATGAAGGGGATTTTATCCATGCAATTCCAGCTACCCTTATTGTATGAATAAAGTAGGTAGTGCAGTGGGAGCAGCTCCATGGAAATGTACTTAGTTGTGAAAAGGTCTCTTGATTACTTTTCCCAGTGTGCGTGGCTCCTCATGTCAGACTACATGACAGCGCCTGCATAAGCATCTATGTGCACATAAGCTAAGTAATGCAGCAGTTGCTACAATCTTCCATTTACAGACAGTGCTCTCCAGCTAGGATGCTGAGCATGGGCCATTTCCTGGATTTTCTCTGGCCTTAAGCCTTGCGCAAGTCATGGGCTGACTAGATACGCCTGAGAGGTAGGCACATGCAATTAGTGTAGGATGGTGATGCTGACCAATTTAAAAATAGAATAAAAATCATTAGAAATGCCTAGAAACCGCTGGTCCAGAAATCATTACTAATACAATCGCTCACACAGAATTTGCAGTAAAAATCTAAACTACTCAAATTATATTTTAATCAAGGCCTGCTAATATTTACTACAGTGTGCTCACAGCAGGAAGCACTTTCCTAGATCCAGCTCCAATAAACTTGCCAAGTTCTGTATGCTTAGGAAATACAGTAATTTGTAACAAATGTCTCCAAAAACATTGAAAGTAAGTACGCGCTTTCCCACAAATACAAAGGAGAATTCACGCATTTTGGAGTAATGTAAAATTTATCTGGGGTTCAGATCCAGACTAACTCAGCACTGATGTACAAATGATCCAGAGTTAGGTTAATCCAGGCAACCCTCCTCATCAGCTGAGCATTCTTCCTGCCATTACCTTCTAGCTGTCTGTATGAATTTCTCCTAACCCTTCAATTCCCACTAGTCCCACCTTCCTTGCTACATCATTTCTAGCTCACTGTGAACAATACAAACATACCACCTGCCATTGAACTTCAGCATTACCTTCAAACCAAGACTTCTTAGAGAAGTTTTCTTCTGAGAAGATATACAAACAGCATTTCCTTCAAACATAAGTAGGCAGATGTGTTATAATTTTCAGTTACTGTCTATCTATGACAGTATTTATCTACAACTGGGTATTTATCTTCATGAGAGCAACAAAGAAATTAGAAGTAGTTATATGCTACAGTTCAATTATCTACAGCCTTTAAAAGTGAAACTGAATACAGTAAGAAAAAAATTACTGTATACAGCAGTTTTTCTATATAGAATATTCTCTTGCTTACTCTTAACAGACAATACAAGAAATACTCTAAAATAGCTTCATATAATGAATATATATTTTTCTTTACTTCTTGGTCAGCTCAAAAAGAGGATGTAACTTGTGGTGTTGAAGTGTTTTAAATTATAAAATCCACTGAAATGCAACAACACTCACTTAAGCAAATAAAACCTTTTGAAGACATGGAAACAACATTTTCAGTATAGAGCAAGAGACTCTCAGATTTTAAGAAAAAGAAATAATCTATAGGTATTAAACATACACTGCTGCAAAGAGAGTATCAACATGTTCCATGGACACGTAACAACAAAATAGATTTTATCCCTAGGTAATCAGATAGTTATGGATGCGGTAACTAGTCATCTCTAGACTAAGAATTTACTTCAACATTAAGGCTCAAATCAATTTCTAACAGCTGCCAACAACTAGACCTCCTGTGAAAAATACCTTCTTCCTTCCCCAAAAATATGAGAAATATTCTCTCCAAATTTCTTTAGCATGAAAGCCAAAAAGGGAGATTTGGGCAAATAGCACAATTTTCAAGTATTTTGCAAGTCTTCAGAAAGGGTAGTTTTATCTTTAGGAGTGACTAGAATGCTAGAGCGGTTTCTAACTAGTTGACAGTATATCCTGCTTCCCTAGAGTTCTTGAAATAGCAGATTGCAAGGGTTTTATTGTTGAAATAAAACTTTGGGTGTACTTTGGGACAATAATTTCTGTCTAGGCTACCTGTGGAAAATGTGATCATCTACAAACCATGATAACAACTCTATTCTACAATATATTGCAGAATTTGTGTGCTTATATAGGTAGAAATACATTTGCACAAAAGCGCTTCAATACACATTTATAGCTTGTAATAAGTGTTTCTCCTAATGACTTGTCAAAAGATAAAATTCTGGGAAGTATGCATGCTCCACTAATATCAGATCATGCTTAAGAATGACCATATGATTACTAGCAATGTAGTACAAATGATGACACTATATACTTATCATAAAAAGTCAAGCATATATGTAATTACTTCTTGTAACCTGAATCAACTCCAGAGAAATGTAATGAGTACAATGGCAGCAGAATTAGACACTAAGACTGCTTTAATGCAAAGATACTGCTACCACTGGAGTCATTCTGTCATTTGGTTTTGAAACTTTCTGAAATTCTTAGAGACAGAACAGATACCATGCTTGAAATCCTACAGCTTTCTGCAGAGCAGTGAAAGTCTTCGCCAGCCATCAGCTGGATAACATAGCAGGGAAAAAAAATCCCAGTGGTAAGTAGAACAAGTCTTGAAAGACAAGACAGGCTGCAGAACATGCAACCCTTAAACTGGGGCAGTACTATTATAAAAAAAAAAAGTTAAAAATATCTCAATATGCACACTGGCTTTCTACCAAAATGAGGTTCCCTTGCAGGTAAAAATACATATTTATTAAAATATTTCATATAAAAATAACATAGCCAGGATTTCAGACTGATCACAGGTAATGGTTCATTTGCACAGTGATACCAGCATGACTGAATCCTGCTCAAAACTTAATTCTTTCATTATCATCCCTCTTCAATCAAGCAAAAACAACTACAGATGTTCACAAGACAGGTATGAGAGAGATAAAGGAATAAAGCTGATAAAGCTCAGCTTTCCTGAGCTACACCCTTTTTTCTTTTCTTCTCAGTCGGAAAACACAAAACAACTGGTAAAGAAAAGTGAAAAACATATAAAGGGGAGTAACAAGTCCAGGAAAAATAGAAAAAGTGACTGGGAATAACTTAAATATTGATGAGAGGTAATTAATTTGGCAGTGAACTAGGTATTGCAAGCTGATACTCCACTACAGCCAGAAAGGATCAGGGGTCCTGGACATAAATTTTTACATTTGGGCAGTGATTATTTCTTTTAAGGGTCAGATACCATCTTCATTTCCTTGCACCAGGGGAGAGAGGCGGAAATTGGATATACATCATATTAAGGGGATGAATTTTGAAATCTGCTTATTTGACATGTAGGCCATTTAATACTGCATTAAACTGTTTCTGCGTGTGCATAGGAAGAAAGTCACATAGAGAATAAGACCAGTCAATCCTTTATTAAGTCTTCATAAAGTGTCAGTTTTTCTGATGCATCTGTGTTTCATTTTCCTACCTCTCCTCAAACAGCAAGAAAGGATCTAAAAGCAGCAGTGTGGATCATTCAACACATTTCATGCCACATACTTCATGCCATAAGTTTCCTATCCATAAATTTAATGGAGTGTTTTGATACTTCAAAATTTTTATAGATAAGTAGATAGAAAGCCAGAAAGAATTCAAAGGAATACTGACATACGGGTTATCCCACTTTCGGATGCTTAATGGATTATCAAACTCTGAGCTTCTGCTTCCAATATATAAAAAAGGAATTTAAAAAGCCATAATAGATAAACAAGAAAACTTGAAATACTCTCCTAATAAATTAGTATGTCTTTTACAGAATTTCCTTTATACGTCTAGAGTATTTCGCATGCCTACACCAACTATTATCTCATTAAGGCAGGCAAGGTACTTCCAAAAGTAGTAGAAAATTAGAGACAGTAATATTTATATATGACCTGGAATAGCATACTTACAACCTCCTGCTATTTCATCAAGCTCCTCTTTTTTAATCTTCACTGTTAAATTTCAGTTACTTCTGCTTTGCAGTGTATAAAAGATTTAAGACTATGAATACAAAGAGTTCAGTAAAGTTGAAGGACCACACTGATTTTGCAAGTAAATAAGCATCACTCAAAAGACAAACCAGTTCTGATTACAGTTTTGTGTTTCGATAGCTCTCGTCTTTTATCTAGTTTTGTTTGGTTCTTTAAATTGAGGACAGGGTGCACAGTTGAGCTGGCAGTCATGATTAAGAGGTCAAGCATTGCATTCAAAAGTTTTTTAATCTACTTTTTTCCTCAACTAGCACTTTAGTGTCCTAAGTTATTCATATCAGCAGGAGGCTATGGGTGAACACTACCCCCTAGTCAAAAATACAGAGACAAGCTTCATTATTGCCTATTACTTGAAATAAATAAACTCAATAGGAGTTCAGATAATGCAAGCACATATATTGCCTTCTAATTCAATAATTGCTTTCTTTTCCTTCTTCCAAACTATCTTTGAAAAGCTTAAAAAAAATAAAGTGTTGTTTTTCAGGGTTTTTTGGGGGGTTTTTTGAGTTTTTTTTTTTTAGGGAAGGGAACCTTTTTTGTCATTACACAAAAAAAAACAGCAAAAAAGGTACTCCTATGGACAGAGTCCGTTAAAAATCAGATTATTTCCACAGCATTCTTCTATTATTCACCTGCCAGTAAAACATGTACACTCATTGTCTCTGTTTGAATGCCTATTTTTATCCGACTGAGGCTATATGGTCATTTTTGTATTTATTACTGAGTTCCTAAGTTTTTTTCTTCCTTCTTCTAAAGCATGTTTTTCTGTTCTCAAAAACTGGGCCACATGCCTCTGAGGAGAAAGTAGTGCATTATTTCATTCCCACCTTTTCTTCTTTTTTGGCATCTCTGAGGCCTGCTATGCCCAGAAGTGCTTCTACTCAAGCTGGACCATCAAATCAATTATCACAGCAGTCTGCTTTCTAAATATGAATGGCAATGAATGACAACAAGCAAGGCAAACTTTCAGCTTTGATTTGTCATTGGTAATGTAAATTTTTTTGTTTTGTTTTATAGATGTTTGTTACAGTGGCAATTTGACCAAACTCTTCCCCCTGCTGTCTGCAGCTGCATTGTGTAGATCCCAAGATTAAAAGCTTCACCTTTGCTAAGTCAAAGACACAAGATAAAATATGGGATAGGGAATCATAATCAATATAAAAGTTCTCTTTTCTGCTAATCATTTATTATGATCATTACTGTTAATAAAAAAATGCACAATAACAAACTTTACCTGTTTCCATTACTAGGTGTTCCACAATTTCAAGGTGCAGTACTTTTTTACTGCTGTTGTATCATTTCACAACAAATCTCCATTTGCAGTAATATGGTTCAGGTTTTTGCAGCCTTGCAAATTAGCACGGCCTTGTGACAGTACTAAAAGATTAATTACTGTATAAAAGCATCCATGTATAAAAGCTAAAGTATAAGACAATGCAAGCAAACACAGCAAATTAGAAAAAAAGAGGTCTTATCCCTTATTCACAATCATAGTTTGAAATTGATGGTTTCTCCAGTGAAGACTCATCTATTGTTTTATTAAGAGAATTAAGCCATATAAATATAAAAAATAATTTTGAAAAATATATTTTTAGTGCTTTCCTTCATTGACACTACTGGTTCAAAAATGTACAAAAACTGTAGTTTATATTAAAAGCCTGAATTATTTTTTGGAGACCTGATTACATACTATGAAAGTGGATTTTAGACAGCAACTGAGACACATACTCATAGAATCATAGAATCATTGAGGTTGGAAAAGACCTCTAAGATCATCGAGTCCAACCGTCAACCCAACACCACCAGGCCCACTAAACCATGTCCCTAAGCGCCTCATCTACACGTCTTTTAAATACCTCCAGGGATGGGGACTCCACCACTTCCCTGGGCAGCCTGTTCCAATGTTTCACCACTCTTTCAGTAAAGAAATTTTTCCTCACGTCCAATCTAAACCTCCCCTGGCGCAACTTGAGGCCATTTCCTCTCGTCCTATCGCTTGTTACTTCGGAGAAAAGACCGACACCCACCTCGCTACAACCTCCTTTCAGGTAGTTGTAGAGAGCGATGAGGTCTCCCCTCAGCCTCCTTTTCTCCAGGCTGAACAACCCCAGTTCCCTCAGCCGCTCCTCATAAGACTTGTTCTCCAGACCCCTCACCAGCCTCGTTGCCCTTCTCTGGACACGCTCCAGCACCTCAACGTCCTTCTTGTAGTGAGGGGCCCAAAACTGAACACAGTATTCGAGGTGCGGCCTCACCAGTGCCGAGTACAGGGGCACGATCACTTCCCTACTCCTGCTGGCCACACTATTTCTGATACAGGCCAGGATGCCATTGGCCTTCTTGGCCACCTGGGCACACTGCCGGCTCATGTTCAGCCGGCTGTCGACCAACACCCCCAGGTCCTTTTCCGACAGGCAGCTTTCCAGCCACTCTTCCCCAAGCCTGTAGCGCTGCATGGGGTTGTTGTGGCCGAAGTGCAGGACGCGGCACTCAAAAAACTTCAGAGTGAGTACACCTGAAAGTTTGCATTATTGCCAGTATATATAAACTCAGTGGCAGTATAGGAAAGCTGTATTGCCTAGTTTAGTGAAAACAATTTCAACAAGCAGGTAGGAATTTATTTCTGCAGTCACAGACAAAAAAACCCAAAACCACAAAACAAACAAACAAAAAAACAAAACCAAAAAAACCCTCTTTACTTAGGTCCTTTTAAAACACTCTTTGATTGTGACTCAGTTTTAATATTCTCAAAAAGGGAGGTTTAATGGTACCACCTAGTGGTATCCATGGACATATGGACCAAGTGGCCATCATATGGACAAGTGCTATGAAAGCTTCCTAGACCCTTCTGCCAAACCCCAGAACTGTTAATGACATCACTTGAACCCTGACTTCAGATGCCTTTGCTATTTTAGCACTCTGAAAGATTCTACTTGAGGAAGGCAATCATGCCTTTTTTTCTGCATAGTATTCAAATCTGATTATGTAAAACAGACTGTAACTGATTTCCAAACAGACAATTCCATTTAAAATTATTTTTCATACATGCTATTACTTTGACATTTAAAAGGCTATGCCTTTAAAAGGCATGAGGCTACAGCAAAATGAAATCTTACACTATTTCATTCATCGGGAAAGAAGACTTCATGAAAGACCAAGATTCTTCTAGTAGGACAGCCAGATTCCCAGCAGGTGAAGCAAAAGCAATATCAAGTGATTGCCATTTATAAAATAACTTTTTTTTCCCCCCACAGACATATTATGACCAAGTAGTTTGAACTTTTCTGCATATAAAGACTGCATACCTGCATGCAAACACAGAACAGTATAATATTCAAACTAAACTGATCCAGAAGATTAGTTCTGAAAATGTGATTAGACCTTACACCCATTATTCTTCTATCAAAATACAGCACTTAAAGAACACTTAATACTGTAATTAATATAACAGATAACTAAGAAGTAACTTCATCTGTACGTGAATACCTGCAGTACCAGTCCCTCAGATTTAGTAAAAGTACAAATATACATAGTAGTTTAAAATACAGTTTAACATTTTCATGACAAAAAATGGGGTTATACAAGAATGATGAGGTCCACACTACCACTTATTTGTATAGTCTACAGTTGTAAGAAAACTACTGGTTTGGAGAGTTTTCAAAAGTGTGGTTAGATTTTTTTAAATACTTTTCCTTTTATGTTTCTGGTATAAAACAGTGTTTTATTGTGACTGAGTTTTGCACAGAGAGGCTTCCATCACTTCTGCTTAGCCCGGAAAAATGTAAAACCAAGGAGAATGCAACTGCAAGCTTTGTTGTATGGGGTAAAAAGGTTGGCCATGAATGGAAGAGATGACAGGCAAATTAACAGCACATGCACTGGGAAAAGACAGACTTCTCTACGTACATAGTAACACAAATATGGATTAAAAGACTTGTAGACAAGAAAGAGGTATGTTCAATTTTGAAGCTCTCTATTATACTTTTCATGTGCCTATAGATCCATCAAATATTTAAATAATAAGCTTTAAATTTGTACAAGTTATTCAGATCAGTTATTCACTTGCTTAAAATTAATTTTAATTGTAAACCAGAATCCAGACAAGGTAATTTTCTCCTTAAACCATAATGGTTCTCCCCTTGTGTCCCTTCCATTTATTTGTTTGCTAAAATGTTAGAACTTCTACAATGAATTGTTAGAAAATTCTGTGGAGTTAAAGATGACATTTGTGGGTCCTTTTGTTTTTTTTTTTTTTAAACACTTAGTTCTCTTCTATGGCCAAGGAGCAAGTTCTTTCTGGATCAAACTACTTAAGCAGCTTAATGAAAAAAGGGTTTGCTGCTGGGTACTTCTCTCTTAAGAAAGTTGCTTTCACCAAGTGAGCATGTTGCATCCATCAGCACATGAACCTGAAGACCATGTACCCAGGTTTCAATGACTTATATCTACCAACAGACAGAGACACAGTCTTTGGTAAATGATTGATTTAAACTCATTCTTCTGTATGCCTGCAACAACAGATACTTAAAAACAACTCATCATTTTCCTTTCAAATAAAATAAAATCTACAGATGTCTTAGATTACCAGCTGAATAAAAAAAACCTTATTTAGCTAAAGAGTGTGAATACCTCTTTTCTGAAGACATTTTTAAGATTATCTTTTGGAATTATACAATATCCTGAAAATGCAAGATGTTAAAAAAACATTTGTAACAAAAATTTCTTGCAGAATATTACTTATAACAGAGCACAGTTAAATATACACAGTTCAGAATATACAGCTCTAAGAGATAGTTTACATTAACCAAAACAGATTATGTTTGGGTGTGTTTTGTCATGGAAACAAAATCCTGAAACACAGAAACGTGAGTTGCAGCCACATCTACAACCCATTTCATACCGCATGAAAGAAGGGAAGGAAGGCTTGGAACATTTCCTGTGGTCCTCCCCACTTTCCATATGCCAGTTGTGAATTATGCTTCATAACATAAATAACTAGTCAAGAGTGAAGAGATGAGCTGCTTTGGAGCACATCCTCAGGCCTGATGGGCTGACTACCTGTCAGATAATGTTGAAAGTAGGATTATGTCTGAAAAGGTTGACAGACCACAGATTTATCTCTCTAAATCAAACACTGTATGTTTAGCTAAACTCAGTGAACTTTAACTAATTAGCCCATCATTACAGTAAATTCGTATTGAATAATTTTCAAAAGGCTAAATCCAGAGCCTATACTACACATACTTAACTTGAAATACTGATAGTAAAAGCAAGCTATTAAATGAGATTTCTTCATAAAAATTTCAACTGAAGAGCAAATGCAACTTTTTTATCCTAATTGTTCAAGATGAAGCCTCTTCTAAAAAAGATGACATTAAAAAAAAAGTGTATATATATATACACACACACACAAAAGTTTACGCTGCTAGAGTTGAAGGTGGAAATCAAAAGGTTACGCAGTCCTATACACATCTTATTCTCCAGTACTTTTTGTATGTTATATCAATTTCTAAATTTATAAAAAAAAATATTGGGAACATGAATTTCACTTGAAGAAAAGAACATTATAAAAATATTCAAATTTGTAAGATAAATCTGGTGAAAAAATTAATCTAAAATCAGATTTGCAGAAACACTTTTGGAACATAAAAAAATAATTTTAAAGAAACAAAAACATGTTTATCTTTCAGCTTACAGTGGCATGAAAGTGTTCTTGCTGGAATAGGGTATACACAACAAATGCAAGAAATGTTAAAGAAGAAAGAGAAATCTTCTGTGCTTGGTAACCATAGGAGAGTTGTTGTTACAACTCTGCCTTGGACTTCTCTGAATGTCCTCCTTTCTTTGTTACTGACTTGTGAAACAGGCACTCATAAGAGAACAGGAAATACAAGACAGTAGAGGTGGTGCTGCTTTCTGGCTAAGCAGAGAAAGCGTCAAGATTGCACTTGAAACAAAAGATGTGATGGGAGAATATTTGTCCAATTTAAGAGTTCTGTATCTGCTCTTCATAGATTAACATTTGTCTCTTTTGAAAGACTACAGAAAGGAGGAGGAAGAATATGCAATGCAGCCTCAGTTCTCTGCATTTCAGAGAAAAACAAAATCTTTTCAAGCTAAGGAGGATCTTATTTCTCCTACTACCCACAACAATTCTAAAAGTGAATCGTGGTTAGGAGCGTAAGGGTCACTCTAGTATAAGGTATCATAATTTGCATGCACGTACTTCAACCGATAATGTTGCATTTGCTTGACAACACTTACTTGTCTTTCAAGTACCTAGTTCTACTGTTTCTGTTTACTATCACTCAGGATCACATCACTTTACCACCTACATCAATACAACCACCAAATTTCTGAGCTCATTTTCAGCAAGATAAACCAGAGCACTCTCTGTATTTCAATTTCTGATACAATCTTTACAGAACACCAGCTGTTAATTTGTAGATAAAAGATTAGTGCTTTTTTTTTTTTTGAAACAGAACTTCTGTTCAGATGCAGTCACTATTTGTCACTGTTTTTGTAATCAAATTGAGTTCAGGATTTCAACTACTTCTAAACATTCCTACAAACTTAAAACAATTACATATGTGATCTACAGTGTTACTTGCTTCTGTATTAAATGCAACGTGTTAATACCTGAAGCTGCAATTTTTTTTTCTTTCTTGTTTTCAGACTGCTTCTATTGGATTAAACTATTTTTTCACTTACAAGCAAAAATGATGTTTTAGGAAGGAATACATCTTCGTATTTTATAAATAGAAGAATGGAACATAAAATACAACACTGAAGCAGAAGCAGCCTTTTGCCCAACATGCATCTGCGTTCATGGCACTCCTTATAACACCAATAAAGTTATATACAAGAACCTGGAAATGTATTGTGGCCTAAATTTAAAAGACCTGTCTAAAAATGTTGTATAGGTGTAGTCTGAGGAAGTCTGAGCATTGTTTCTAATTCTGCTTTTTGTCATTTATTCTACTATATTCCTCCTTAATCCTTGGAAGAAAAAAAAAAACAAAACACATTTTAAGGAAAGCTCCTACTTTCAGTGAAAATAAGCTGTGTCATATTCAAATTCTGGTAGTCCAAAGCCTTACAAAAGTATTTTATGCTAGAAAACAGAAACTGTACCAACAATATTTTCTAAATGTACTCTACCTACTATCCATTTATAAGTAACTTTTAAAAAAGCCCTTAGCAGTCTAAAGTTATGGCCATGCTATTTAAAGATGACAATGTGCAATTAAAATCCACGGATACTTTTATAGAATCATAGAATCATTAAGGTCAGAAAAGACCTCTATGATCGAGTCTAACCGTCGACCCAACACCACCATGCCCACTAAACCATGTCCCTAAGCGCCTCATCTACACGTCTTTTAAATACCTCCAGGGATGGGGACTCCACCACTTCCCTGGGCAGCCTGTTCCAATGTTTCACCACTCTTTCAGTAAAGAAATTTTTCCTTACATCCAATCTAAACCTCCCCTGGCGCAACTTGAGGCCATTTCCTCTCGTCCTATCGCTTGTTACTTCGGAGAAAAGACCGACACCCACCTCGCTACAACCTCCTTTCAGGGAGTTGTAGAGAGCGATGAGGTCTCCCCTCAGCCTCCTTTTCTCCAGGCTAAACAGCCCCAGTTCCCTCAGCCGCTCCTCATCAGACTTGTTCTCCAAGGGCTTCGTTGCCCTTCTCTGGACACGCTCCAGCACCTCAACGTCCTTCTTGTAGTGAGGGGCCCAAAACTGAACACAGTATTCGAGGTGCGGCCTCACCAGTGCCGAGTACAGGGGCACGATCACTTCCCTACTCCTGCTGGCCACACTATTTCTGGTACAAGCCAGGATGCCATTGGCCTTCTTGGCCGCCTGGGCACACTGCCGGCTCATGTTCAGCCGGCTGTCGACCAGCACCCCCAGGTCCTTTTCCGACAAGCAGCTTTCCAGCCACTCTTCCCCAAGCCTGTAGCGCTGCATGGGGTTGTTGTGGCCGAAGTGCAGGACCCGGCACTTGGCCTTGTTGAACCTCATACAGTTGGCCTGGGCCCATCCATCCAGCCTGTCCAGGTCCCCCTGCAGAGCCTTCCTACGCTCAAGCAGATCAACGCTCCCGCCCAACTTGGTGTCGTCTGCAAACTTACTGAGGGTGCACTCAATCCCCTCATCCAGATCATCGATAAAGATATTGAACAAGACCGGCCCCAAAACTGAGCCCTGGGGAACACCGCTCGTGACCGGCCGCCAACTAGATTGAACTCCATTCACCACAACTCTCTGGGCCTGGCCGTCCAGCCAGTTTTTGACCCAGCGCAGAGTCCACCTGTCTAAGCCGTGAGCCACCAGCTTCTCAAGGAGAATGCTGTGGGAGACAGTGTCAAAGGCCTTACTGTTCCGTTTTCCTTTCTGAAATGTTTTGATCTTTTTGCAGCATTAGGATAATTTCTCCAGTATACATCACTGAAAAAAGACACAACTGAAAGACAGCTAGTGGGTAGAGAATTTGGAGTAAACCTTTGCATTTTACTCTGAGACATTTTAAAGTTTTTCCACGCACATGAGAATCTTTGAAACAAAAGACATGAATATCCAAGCTTACATTAATCTTTCTGTTCTTCAATACAAATGAACTGTAAAGAAACTGCAGGGCGTGGGAGACGTGTTTTGGGAACATGGAAAATTCCAAGATACATCAAAACTTCAACAGATTCTAGACTACTTTTGTCATGTTGCAACTATCATCTTGGGTTTGCTAACGACTATATTCATGACACAGGCCAGATGATACCTCCAGGAGCTGAAGGGACTAAACAACGATTTTGGGGGGTTTTGTTGTTTGGTTGGATGGGGTTTTTTTTCCTGTTTGCTTGGGTTTTTTTAAATCAAATTTTATCTCCAGTTATAGAGACTTTTGACAATTTAAAGCTTTGCTTTCCTGAAAATATTGACAGATTTTTCCAAGTCAGGGATGCTAGCCACACAAGAGAATTGAAAACTGTATTGAAGATGTTACTACTGACATCTGGAGGGCAGAATGCACTCCAAAAATCAGGCACTGGACTACAAAAGAATTGCCTGTAAGTCAGTACAATAAATGTGGTGCTCTAAGAGGTTTCAAATAGAATATGAGCAATTGCTTAGTAAGAAACACAAGGTGATTTATGTTTTATTAGTCATCTCCCCTGCTCTATAATAATTTGTTTAATGTTAAGTTTTACCTTTATTTATGAGACCTTATTGTATTCTTCCTGAAAGAAAAGAATACTGCAGGTATGTAGACAAAGCAAGTATGAAACAATCACAGGAAATTACAGAGCATTATTTGCCAAAATTCTGCAGGAGAACAAAACCTACAAAGAATGGCATCTAATGACCTGTATCTAGAAAACTATCAGTGATAATTCAAAAATAATCTTGATATTATGTGAAGCTTCAGTGCAAAAAAGTCATACAGACAATTTCAGAAAGCTCTCTGAACATTAAATGTTCCTGTGATATGCCAGCAAAGCAAAAACCCACATCATTTATGCTGTTCTGGAAGACAAACAAAAAAAGAACAGAATATAGTGTAGTGAAGCTGTTCAGGATATTTTTACCAGCAAATCTGTACATATGTGCATGTACACTCCCTCTCACACACACCATCTTACCCCCATATGGCAAGAGATAAATGTTTCAGTGGATATTTAAATACACAGGTGCCGTTTGCAAATGTGTGGCCTTAATATCAAATGACAAGGTCAGCTATGCATTCACATCAGTCCCTATCTACAGGCTCACCCATACATGTACTTTGTGTGGTGCGTCATGTCTTTCTAATATGTCTTCAATACCTGACAATTGATACTCTATTGAGTACAAAATGTTTTTATGTTTTTTCTCTCTCATGATGTAATTTTATCCTCCATTATACTTTACGTGGCCAAAATTACAGAAATTTCTGCAGGCCTTGGACTGGATCCATACAATGACGAACAATTTCTCTACAGGTTTTATGTTACATTAGATTGCTTTGTCTTTGAATGTTTCATCCTTTCAAGTACGTTTCTAACAGTAAGAGCTATAAACAGCAATGCAATTCCAGCAAACTGCTAAAACAGCTTTCTAAAAGCTTATACATACTCCTAAATTCTCTCCCCTCACTGCTACAAAACTTTCAAAGTCTTTAACAATACATTTTAAAAAAATTTCCTAAGATGTTTAAGTACAACACAGAAATAGATTCAAACTCTCTTCACTTAGATGATATGTTGCTACTGCTTTAAAAGAAAATCATGATTGCCTTCAGTGAAGAGATACCATCTTTTTCTGAAATGTATATTCCTTAGCAATAGACTCTATCTTATTTCAACAGAAAAAAAATATTCAAAAGACTCCATAAATATAATTCTAGCTTTCTTCAGAGCGGTTGTCCATTAGGAGAAGAAATGAAACTTTTAGTAAATCTCCCTTTAAGGTTTTCACTCTAGTAAAGAAGATTTTAAAATAAAATACACTTTTGTCAAATCCACCTTGTAATGAGCAGTGTTTACACATAAAGAAATTATGAAGCATCTTTGGGATGTCTGACAAAAGTGGTAAAATATTTTTTTCAGGAGTGACTCATCAGATATCGTTTATTTTTTTTGGTAAAGAAATAATTATTTAATTTCCAAATAGTTGATTCAACACCTTGCTAGATTTTAATCGGCCCCCAGTAATGGTGAAATTTGGTTTTGTTCTCAAATCAACTTAATTCAAACTCTGCTCTATGAAGTTATAGAGACTTTTTGTGTCCTCCATCCAATTCTATTTTATCCATAATTCTTGCAGAGCTTAAAGCTACATAATTTCACAATGTAACTTGATTAAGAAGGAAAATGCTGTACCCCCTTAAAGTTGGATTATTACTCCCTCCCTCTTTTACTGAGGGGAAAAAAACCCAAATACATTCTCTTGTCTGCTTAGTCTGACTGACAGCTTCTATAGACAAACCTAACGAACCTTTCAGCCCAAGAGCCTTCACACATCCCCTGATAAGCGGTGAACTGAAGTTTTACCTTGGGCATTGCCTCATAAGCCACCAATGATATCACTGTAGTTCCAGGGTCTTCAAAAAAAACCTCACTGTAAACACTTGAGGAAGATAAGCTCCTGCGGGAATGCTGCCAGTAAGATCTTTTTTTTTTCTTCTATTATGTTATTTTAGAAATCTGTTCACTTTAAAATGAAAACAAAATCCTTACAATAACTGAACATTTTCCCTATTTCAGTGTGATATGTCTATTTTTCTTTGTAACTTAAATTTGTAGGAAAAAATGAAGAAAGGCTGACATTCCACTACAGTAATATATTCATGGAGTTACAGGCACATAGACACTGTTGTACAATTTTATATACCTGACTTATAATTATTTAAATAGAATCCTCTTCAACAACAGAAGAAATACCTAATGCATTAACAGAAAATGGAAGAAAAAAAATACAGAAATCACAGAGAAAATGAGAAGCAGACGTAATATAGATCTGTGGTAGGTTGACCCTGGCTGGATGCCAGGTGCCCGCTAAAGCCGCTCTATCACTCCCCTCCTCAGCAGGATGGGGGGGAGAAAATATAATGAAAGGCTCGTGGGTCGAGATAAGGGCAGGGAGAGATCATTCACTAATTACCATCACGGGCAAAACAGACCCGACTTGGGGAAAATGAATTTAAACTATTACCAATCAAATCAGCGTAGGATAATGAGAAATAAAACCTAAATCTTAAAACACCTTCCCCCCACCCCTCCCTTCTTCCCAGGCTTAACTTTACTCCCAATTTGCTCTACCTCCTCCCCCCAAGCGGCACAGGGGGATGGGGAATGGGGGTTGCGGTCAGTTCATCACACATTGTCTCTGCCGCTCCTTCCTCCTCAGGGGGAGGACTCCTCACACTCTTCCCCTGCTCCAGCGTGGGGTCCCTCCCATGGGAGACAGTCCTCCACGAACTTCTCCAACATGAGGCCTTCCCACGGGCTGCAGTTCTTCATGAACTGCTCCAGCGTGGGTCCCTTCCACAGGGTGCAGTCCTTCAGGAACAGACTGCTCCAGCGTGGGTCCCCCACGGGGTCACAAGTCCTGCCAGCAAACCTGCTCCAGTGTGGGCTCCTCTCTCCATGGGGCCACAGGTCCTGCCAGGAGCCTGCTCCAGCACGGGCTTCCCACTGGGTCACAGCCTCCTTCGGGCGTCCACCTGCTGCGGCGTGGGGTCCTCCACGGGCTGCAGGTGGATATCTGCTCCACCATTAACCTCCAAGGGCTGCAGGGGGACAGCCTGCCTCACCATGGTCTTCACCACGGGCTGCAGGGGAATCTCTGCTCCGGCGCCTGAAGCACCTCCTCCCCCTCCTTCTTCACAGACCTTGGTGTCTGCAGAGCTGTTTCTCTCACATATTCTCACTCCTCTCTTCGGCTGCAGTTGCGCAGGTTTTTTCCCCCCTTCTCAAATACGTTCTCCCAGAGGCACTACCACCGTCACTGATGGGCTCGGCCTTGGCCAGCGGTGGGTCTGTCTTAGAGCTGGCTGGCATTGGCTCTATCAGACGTAGGGGAAGCTTCTAGCAGCTTCTCACAGAAGCCACCCCTGTAGCCCCACCACTACCAAAACCTTGCCATGCAAACCCAATACAAGATCTAACTTGAAGAATTCCAGTATCTTGTTTATTTTTAGACATCCATCTGGAAGACACTGTACAGTACGTATATAGTTTTTAAATAACAATATTATTATGTTATATACTCCCATGAGAGGGTAAAAGAGGATGAGCTAATGCACACACTGATAGATCAACTAGTTATAATATTCTCACAAAAATCTTATAGCCTATATCACTTTTTCCTCTAAAAAAGAAATCAGGAGTGTAACATGCAGAGTTCTTCTACTGAGACAAACACAACGAATCATATCAAAGGTTATCTTCTGCAGTATGTTTTGAAGAGGACTAAACAAAACTAACTCTTTCAAGGTTGGTGTCTTGTTTTTACAGACTCTAGATCATTCTAGGATTTGGAAAAATATATCACTATTAGAATTATTATTAACCTACATCATCAATATCTCACATCTGTTTTTATTCATCATTAAAAATAACTTCACCCTAATTGTAGCACCCTTTAAAATGTAAGAGTATTCAAAATGAAACAATCTAGCAATACAAATGTATTACAGTTAGCTACCACTTACAGTTTTTAGGATGCGAGAGCAATTTTGGAACTACATATATCACAAAGGTAACAGCTCAGCTACATTATGTTGAGGCAATAATGCACAATAATTAGAGGAACCACCTGTGCTACAGCTCCAGAAATGCAATGGAGATAGTGACATGAAGTTGTGTTAAAAATGTTGATTGACTAGGTCTCAATATGCCCCCTGAAATTTAAACTTGTCTGCAGCACAACAGTAGGAAACGTAATCTGACAAAGTGCATTGCCATATAAAGTCAGACCTGTAGTCTTTTAAGCCCAATATATTATGAATGAATGGCCAAAGATGCTTTGGAGAAAGATGCAAAAAATCATAGCATAAAACTAGCCAACAACTTGCCAATACACAAAATACCTCCCTAAAATTATCTTCTGCAAAATCCCTAGAAGCATAAAAATAACCAAATTCAGGCCAAGCTGATATTACAAGATCTATACCCCCAAATTGGTAAAATTTTCCACTTGTAATAAGCTATAAAGATCAAAGTATGGTTTTTGGTAGCATGCCTCTAATCAACATCATAATAATAGCAAAAGTTTAAGCACAGAAAAAAATAACACAGACCATATAAAGTCTTATCTATAACTCTAATTAAGACTAGTTTGCTTCCTCAGCTAAACTATTATACTTTTTCACAGGCAAATTCTTCTGTTTCATGATATTTTCTGTTGTCTGTCATTGACTTCCATTCTTTGATCTTGTATTTGCAATAGTACTCTCCAGTTCAGTAGCTTAATCATTCATTACAGTATGCTAAAAATACATTAAAAATTGCTCTTTTGCATTAAAATCTTAGTAGGAACATTGAAACTTGACCAGTATCATATAACTTACAGCATATTTCCATCAGAAATTATTAATGTTTGTCTAGAAACAGTCTTCTGTAAAAATTAAGCTAAATGAGAATTACACAAGTCAGTGAACAGAATAAAATACTGACAGACAAGTGTTTATGAGGGATTCATTAATACACCTAAACAGCTCAGCTCTCCCAAAAACTAACCTACTGAATGCTATGTAGAACAAAAAACTAAAAACGTTTCTTCTCTGTTGGTGAAACTTTTGAGAAGAAAAATAGTAATACCCTCAAATTAGTCTCAGCTGACTTATCTAAAAAAGGCATTCAACCAGCTGCTGAAGCTGGCCATTACAAAGACATCACCAAACCCACCATGCAATAAATCTCAACAAGGTAGGCAAGGAACAAGCTGAACATAAATAAAACAAGATTTCTCTTTCTCTGCAAGAAACAAGCAAGATACTTAAGCTATAAGGAGACAGAAACATGGTCTGCTCCAGAGGGGAAAAGGACACGATATGCAGCAATTGCCCAGGGTCTGTAACAAGCACAGTATCCAGCAAGCCTTGTAATTGCTGCAGTTATAGACAACAGTGCCTATTCTAGGTATTTCTGTCACTTGCCCCGACATTTGCCCCTCAGTAAGGACTTTTGCTCTGTTTAGATTAAGCAAACTCATTATCTAGAATGATTCCTTCAACTGAACAATAAGGAGCTCCACCTGATTTTATAAACATACATGCACAGTAACTTTTAGATTTCTTACAAGCTTCTTTTTCCCCTTTAAACACTGTAGTGACAGAATTTAATGCCATGCTTTTAAGAATGTTATATGCTGCATATGACCCTTTCTTAAACTGGAAGTGATGCTGTATTTTCCCCCAATGCATGTCAGTAGTTTGAAAGTTTTCCTAGATAGTGGAGAACTACACAGTTCTATCTGGTTTGAATATTTCAACTTTTTTCTTTCCAGGTATTTCTGTATACAAAAATACATTAAACTAGGAATACTGCAGAGGCATTTTTCTAGTTCCACTGTAATTATAATGCATCATTCCATGCTAAGCCCCAGGAAAACTGACATGCAAATGCAATTTCAGGATTCCTAAAAGATTGATTAAAAAAGGACACTACTTAATGCTTTTTAACTTATTTTCTTGATACACGTACAAGATTTTTTTACTCCTTCAACTATTATAAAGAAAATGAAAGAAATGCTAATTGGGTCTTTTGCAGACAGATTAACTTGCCTTTGCTACACTGCAAGTCGCTCAGAAGCCAACACAGTCGTGTTAGTGCACTGTTTAAGAACCTCCAAAGATCTTCACTGGGCTGGGATCAGCACTGCCTTAGCCAAATCTAAAGAGCGTTTAGAAAACTGACTGGTAGTTAGCTGGCTTCAGACTGGTTGGCTGTTCAGCCTACTTCTGCCTGCAATATACTCTGGACTTACGTACAGCTTGTTGCATGAAGAACAGACCCTCTAGAGTCAAATAAAGGTTTGGGATAGCCACAAAGTGAAACTGAATCATTGAATTGATTACAAGCTTAAAATAAAATAAGCTGCCAGAGCAAGACTGCTCTTTCAGCACCAGTGCTAGGGTATGCTAGCTTTGAAAGATGGCAGAACTACAGCATTTGTTTACTCATCTGTTAAATGATGGAAGGGGGAGCAGTGCCCACTTCTATAAAGAGCTTTCAGATTTTCAGATAAAGACAGCACAATGAATACAGAGTAATACCACCAATACCCTCTCTTTTAAACCCGTCACTTGTCTGACTTCAGAATAAAATGGGGGGGGGGGGGGGGGGGGGGGCGGCCCAGGCAGGAATCCATTAGACTGCTATTAACAAACCTTCCCCCAGATAAGAAGTTTAAAACATTGAGAACCTACTGTAATTGAAAAATAAAAGACTATAGTTTCTGGGCAAAAGTACTTCAGATAAAGCACTGTAAAAACGTATGAACAAGTTGCTGGAGAATTTTAAGACAAAGATGGTACAGTATGTACAAGTCTGTACCTTGACTTGTTTTGGTTTTTGTTTTTTGGGGGTTTTTTTGAGAATCAGGGACTTAAAATGTAGAAGTAAACAGAGAAGAGAGTATTTAAAAAAAAGCAAAGTTGGTGGGTTACATTGTCAAGTCCACACGTAGTGTCCTCCTACCCCTTCCTCTTGGCAGAGCTTTTCTATCATTTTTTAGAAATCTTTTTAGCCTCTTTCTCCAACAGGGACTGCTGGCCTCTACCTGTCCCTCTGCCATTGGACACCCTTGCTCAGATCCTTAATTTAACCTGTCACAGGTTATTAAACTAAAAAAATCAGTAAAGTAAAAAGAGTTATGGCAACATACAGCAATTGAGATTCTGGCTTCTCACACAATGACATAACTGCCTAACTACTAATACGTGTCTACTGCTAAGATGATAACAGTACTTTGTAACTAAACACTATTATTTTGGGTATGCTGAGCAGAGAATCTCATTTTCTTCCAATAATGCAACAAGAAAATTAGAATTCCCACGATTTGTTCTGTTACGTCCTAACCAGTAGAGTGAATATTGTCTTTGCAGAAAGTGAACTAATTAAGTTGTTACAGTCAAGATGACAACCACTAGTAAAAAACCTGGGACAGTCTCTCCATGCTGAGGTTAGAGGACTGTCAATTCTATATTACGTGCCTAGAACAGAATGGAACAGAAAGCATCTCTATCTGCAAAATAACCATTTTGACCTAATGTCAGTTAAATTAATCTGCGGCCAACTCACACACTGCAACACTGATTTTCATCCCTTTCCTTTCCATCCCTTTCCTTTCCATTCACTATGTATATATATTAAAATATTAAAGCCAATATGCATTACCTCAGTAAACAGTACTGCGGTAGAAAATTTTTCAAATAGAAGTGTTTCACAATAATTGCATGATAACAGCATCAGCGCTGACAAAGAAAATTCAAATGTCCAAATGCAAATTAAGTTAGCCTTGCATATCATTCATTACTACTCATGTAGTTGGTAAATGAATGCATGAATATCCTTTCTCTATGTGTAAAAGTAGTTTCTCTAACTTCAGCTACCGCATACAGATGTAGCCAAAACTCAGCTATCCATCTCTAGAAATGTAGGCCTTAACACCTAGCAAGATATACCTCATTAAAATAGAACAGTTTTCAGATTCAGTGTGAATTAAAAAAAAAAAATTCAGAACTGTGGGTGACTTCCAACTCATACAAAATTCTACCATGTGAACTTGGCAGCCTCCTTCTGGATTACACTTTTTGAGAGGCTTGTTACTATGAACAATTCTCTGGTTCTCAGAAAAGCTTTGTTTTAGTTCTAAAAATCTATTTCACGACATAGGACATTCAAAAAGGCTTTTGGAATTCTAACGGCTTTTAAAAGCTTCAGAAGCAACTGTGCCAAGTCAACTCCCAGAAAAAGAAACTCCATAATATACGCTCTGTATGAACTCTGTAGCTGTTCTGGGTATGTGCAGAGTCCTATGATGAAACAGACAACAACTTTAAAGAAAAAAAAATAACAGTTTCAATGTCTGAAGCAATTGGCACAGTCCTGCAACTGGCTGGCATAAGCTCAGATGTTATATGATGCAACTTACAAATGTCATGAGGCTGTAGAATAATCCTCAGTACTTCCATGTAATTCTCATCATCATTAATGGGTAATATGTTTTTACTTCAAAAGGAGACAGGCACTCTACTATGTCTTAAGTCACAAAAATTTAGAACTTTATATTTTGGGATCTTAGGACAATTTGATGAGTAAAGTAACACCAGTGTTAATTTTTTAAAATACTAAAATTTGAAAAATGTTCTGATACTTTCAGTGTAGAATTTTACATAACGCTTTTCCAGAAGAACTTACGAAGAATACTTTTCATACTATGCTGAAATGCATTTTGAAGCACTTACACTAATAAAGCCAAGGGGCACATAACTCTCCTTAGTCTTGTGTAAGTTACTAAATGCTTTAGATGAATGACAAACTCAGATGTAATTAGTAACAATTATATAGCACCATCTTTTTGAAGGACATTTTTTAGAATGTATATATGCCATTGCCATTTCATGGCATATTTTCATTTACTCAGAAAAAATTGTCTCAGAAAAAAAAAATTTAAAATGGCAAGTAACAACTTAGAATTAGACAAAGCAGCAGCAATATATGCAAAGTCTAGAGTTCACAATACCACTTCTCTACGTGTCTAGTTTACCAAACATTCGTAAGTACTTTACACATTCTATGTCAACGTGAACAATCTCATGCATACCAAGATCAGCGAATCAATTTGAAAGACAACTAATCAATCTTCAATACTTGCTCTAGAGAAGGGTAATTAACACAGGTGAAAACAATTATTCAAATGTATACAATTCTTGAATTTTTGTCTTTATGTCCATACATTTATTGGTCATGAGGTGTTTTCAGAGCCTCTTCATTCCCTTCATGCTAAAGGGTGTTGTCCATCTAAAAACCTGGAGAATCCACTCTAAGCAGCCTGGAGGTTAACATTTGCTTTAGATCCTTTCCCCCCCCCTTTTCCTTCACCCTGCTTGTAAGTAGAATTCCTCTGAAATGCCAAGTAAAACCCCCGCATACTACAGCTGTTGCTTTCATGCTAAGCCACCAGAATAATATATTATCTAATATTACTCCTTTAATTACAAAAATCATAAGCCAAAATGCATACACAGTAAAAACAGATTACACTGCAATTACCTATTTTTAAATAGCTTTGGGACTGTTTATGGAGCTCTCTGGACTAAAGTAATTTGCTAAGACTCGATTTGAATGGTACTATAAATAGATTTTCCTTATACAACCCATACTTATATTTAGCAATGAAAGCAAACTTAAATCTCACAATAATGCCTTGATGGCAAAACCAGTAAATTTCTTTTTGGTGATCCTTGTTTAGCTCTTGCTATTATAGTTGTGATAATTCCGAAGCACTTAGATCATATGTGTAAGTCTCATTAGTCCACGATACCTAACTGTAAGCAAAAAACCTCCATTATATAACTGAGATAGCAAAACATGTTTTTAAACACTCAACTTCTCAAAGTAAAATAACAAAATAACAAAAGATTAAGAGATGCTAGCTGAACATAACAATAGGAATATTAGTTCTTCACCACAGGATGTTTAAAAAGATTACCAAGTACGTTTAAAATACATACTGTTTTTTTAAACTTGAGACTAGCATTTTTATAGTCCATTATGGATATTTCTAACTTCGTAACGGATACTTAATGATAAAGACGATGACACACTGTTCAACTGAAAGACAGCAAACAAGGCTACTCAAACACCATTTCAGTTGAGCACAAATCATGAATTGTTAAAAGTGCACCTACCACATTTTTGGATTTTAACACTGATAAAGCTTCTCATCAATTCGCAGACAGATGTAAGCATGTCAAAAATCAGTTTATTTACAAATCTGCCACATACAAAATGTTTCACAACGCTTTCAGTAAAGCAGATATGCTTTGACTGAAGATTTTTATTTGAATGTGTTTTAGGTAAACAAGGATCATGCACCCAGAAACCTAACTAACTCTCAAGAATTTATTTAATAAATTCAATGCAAAGGTAAACATAGAAGTCAGCCTTTAATTTTAAGCATAGCTATGCCTTCAAGCATAAGACACAAAGTTTCTAAAACGATAACCTTTTTGTTGGTCAATGAACTTTGATGTAAAATATGCACCTACTTTTTTTTATTTTTTAAAAGAGCATATTTTAAATTAAAGGAAAAGTCTGAACACCATCTGAAAATTATCAAAAGTCATTAAAAAGTAGTAATATTCCATTGCCTCAACTCCTTTTTGTCTTACAGAAGTTAAACAAGTGGTGGCAGTACTTCAGATAGTTTGCATAAAAGATTCAAATTAGATGTTAAAACTGAACAAGGGAGGTTCATTCTTTCTTTTTCACTCTCAAGGTGTACTGCTAATATGGAAATAGTAATGACAGTGTAGGAACTCTCAATAACATCAAATTCAGAAGTTCCTAAATTGTGCCTACTACGCATCTCACTGTACTGATTTGATTTTGATGCATGGATTAAAAGAATAACCCAAAACATGTGTACTGACAGACCACATTAAATACTTGATAAATATACTTTACACTGAAATCTAAAGCAGAAAGAACCTGCATGCATGTTCCTTATACCTATGCTTTCCTGGTAGTGAAAGACTACAGAAATAATAGCACATATTATCACTGCAGTTGCAATAGATTGGCTATATAGGAGAGGGTACTAGTTATTAACATTTCTGAAAAAAAAAAAATCTTAAATTCCATGGCAAAAAATTTAGCAGCTTAACAGAAAGAACCCTAACAGAATGTTAGCTCTGTGCAGAAGTTTGCTTAAACCAGTATCAGAGAGAAAATATTCCCGAATCAGTCGTCTTTAATATCATACCCCAAGGCCAGAAAAAAAAGTCAGGGATAATTAGTGTAAAAGTAGTGCTGGACACACATTTTAAACTGGTACCGTGATAAATGCCACCTAATACCATTCTTTATTATACTCTCATGCCAATATTCGCAAACTTGCAAAAAGCAAGTATATTTTTGGAAGAGGAAGCAACTTTTCTAGAAACTAATTCCTAATTATTATTTTATAGCCTCTATAAACAAAGCAATCTACTGAAAGGACAAACTCTATACTTAAAATCCAGTAGCTAGAAACAATAAAGATACAATAATGAGCTTAGGAGAGAGAAACTACACAAACTTTTTTCACACTGAAAAGTCTACATAACAAAGAATACATAAGAGTACAATGAAATTAAAAACTGGGGAAGGAGGACAGGAATTTTTTATTATTACTTCCATGACCTGATAACAAAAAGATTTTTACTGGAAAAGTCTACAGTTATAATACAACTCATTAAAGCGTAGCTTTTCATTTACAGGCTTAGCAAACAAACAAAACCAATGCAGTTAAACATATTTTAAATGAGTTTTACTTTTCCAAACCTGTCTGTACATTTCACCAAAATTTTTTTGCCTGGTAGGAAAACTGTGATATTGAGTAGTTCCCTCTGTGTAGGGCTGCCATTCTAGACGAACAGAGCACCATTCCCTTCCTATCTCCATCTCTTACCCAGTTAGTCTGTCTCTTACTCTTTAAAATATTTAAAGACATGACCATGTAAGCACAAATATATGCTACAAGGTACACCAGTGACCTCTGTAAAAAAGGCTAATTGAACAGGTATCTTTGGTAGAATGACACTCTTCTGGGGTAGCTGTAGGCCTATAGTAACTAGAGCTGTGTTATCCAAAATGAAATGTTCCCTCCTAGATCCAACCTACTCACCTAAAGCTAGCAGTGAACACGTGCCATTGCACAGGTTTTTCTTTTGGGAAGTTGTGGTTTTTTTTCCTTTTCAGTCAAACTGTTCAAGAATGCCACTAGTAGTGATGCTACAGTTCGCTCCTTTGAGTTAAATTTACTCTGTGAAACCACTGAAGGAAAATACAACAAAAGCCAAATTTTCATGGTCTACTGGTTGTAACCATTGAGAGGGTTCTAACCTTCTATAGTTTTCATTTTCACCCTGAGCAGGTGCAAACAGAATAAGCAAGCTTGCAACAAGACAGATCTAGAGCACATACGTGAAAATGTACGCAAGTGAACTTACTGTATTGCTGAGTGGTTTTTGGGGGCATCTTCTTGTTTGTGGTTTTTTAGTTTGTTTTGGTTTTAGGCTTTCTGTAGGAGCTACCTGTTACCAAGTAATTAATAAAACTGCAAAACATAAGCAAGCAAAAGTCGTTTCTCCTCCTCACTATATTTAAACTACTGATATTGTGAGTGAGAAAGCCATAACTGACACACAAAAATGAAATCTGTGTCCAAACAGGCAGAAAATAACAATTTTTCTTAGACCATGACAGTTACCAAGACAAGTTCAAGCTCAAAACTTTGCTATACAAGTATAACTTTCAAAATAGCAGCACCTATTTTTTTCTCTTCTGTGTGTTAAGAATACATGCTGATTACAGAGAGTGCAGCAAGCTATCAATGATGTACGGAAAACTCCTACATTACGCACCATGTATAGACAGTACTATACCATTTCCTATATGCTTGCCAACCACAACCAAATGACCCAGCAGCCCAGAAATCCTCCAACCTCTTCTTTCCATAGCTTTTATTTACTTTTTCTTCCTTCCAGTGAACCACAGGAGGCATGGAGTTAACTGTTTACAAAAATCTCACTGGATGAAACTCCAGAACACTCAGAGTCTATTGATAGTACCAATGAGAAAACTGTCATTGTCCCTTCAATTTTTTAAGGAGAGATACAGAAGTTTGTAAATACGGTCCCTGCTTTTTTAATGCTATAGTTCACTGCTTAGAGATGTCATAGCCATATTTTTAAGTATCTTCTGGTTTGTAGACAAGTTATGACTAGATGTCATATATGTTACTAAATCACATGAGAAAATTTACATAGTTTAAATCAGATACTTGACTGGGACTAACATTTATTGCTTCCTGTCTAAATTTTTACATACCCCCTGAAAACTTTACATAATGGTCTTATCCACTTATGAGAAGACTTACAGTTGGCCAGAGCTCAGAAACGGATTATCAAGACCTTTTCTCACAGTAAATTCCCCAAAGTCAATCAACTCCTTAAATATAAAAAGCCAGACCCCACTAGAATATAAATTGACACAATGAAATTTCAAACACACAGAAAGTGACTATATGAGACAGAAGAGAAATAAAAGGGATTTTTAATTAGCTCTGACCCTATTGTTGCAGAGGAGTCACTGCTTTTTGGACCTGGGTTCAGTCATCTCCTTGGCTTTCTCAGCTGCTGCAGATTTTGCACAATCTCCTCTGGTCCCTGGGAAGCTTTTCTTTGTCACCACTGGGTGACAAATCTCTCCTCAAGCCACAACACAGAAACACCACCTCTCACATTGATATTTCTCAAGATATGGAAAAAAATACATTTTGATCGAGGAGTTCTTTCAGTTCTGATCTGAGAGCAGAAACAAGCTCTGAATTAAGAATGATACTGGAACTGTAGCAGAATTCATTTCCTAGTATGAACAAATTATGTAACTTACTTTTATTTTTTCCCTAAGATCAGGCATATGGCAAATTAAAAATAATTATATACCATCTTTGCTAGCTAGATGAAAGAGGGCATTAGAATTTGCCTTTACTCTTCTGTTCCTCTAAAAAAATAATCAGCCAACATGAATCTAACCCTAGCTCACTAAGGATTAGGTAGATATACATGGCTTGCTTATAAAATAAGACAACTCTGTTTTGCCAAACCTTTAGCAGTACATATCCAACATAAGCTTTTGATTTTATGCCAAAGAGCTAAAATTTTTCAACTTTAATTTTTTATGACTATTTTTTTACTGTAAGACATGTTTTAAATGAAAAATTTCAAAATACAGTATACTACCACGAGCTTTGATGAAAAGTAAATGCAGAATAAATGCAGTTCACAAACTGTATGCAACTGGCATATCATAAGCAGAGAAGCGAATGGAGGAAACACTGCAATTGCTTAGCCTTCTCCCAAATTTTCTCAAAACCAAATTTGCAGGAAGCAATAATTGTTCAGACTAAACCAGTACAATACTATTGTCTCCCTCAAGAAAGTGAAGCTACTTTATTGTAATTTGACTTTTATGACTACATGCACTATAGCTTCCAACCAAACCAGAACATATCTAAGACCAGTGCTTGAAAAAGACTATCAGCTATATGCCCAAACTCTATTGGTGCAAGAAGCTGGTATTCTCCACAGTGCCACCTACAATAAATTAATTATATTTATGGTTTGAAAGATTAAGACAAACATACTTTGTGCAGCAATGTTTTAAATGCCATTTCAAACACAACAGGAACCCTTGTCATATCTTAGAGCCCATAGTTATCTAGAGATAGAGCTATCAAGTTGAAAATCTATGATCACAAAGAGCATGCAGAGTTTCACAGTAGCTCAATGACCAAGAGTAGCTCAATGGTTTTCAGTGAAAATTGTTGGTATATCTTTGCAAAACAACTTTTGCCCACTCAGTTCATAACTAAAAGTTTTTAGAAAGCATCTTACCCTGTCCTCTTGGTGTTCGTTTCCTGCGATCTCTGAATGCTGCTCCTGACTGCAAGGCCTCAAGCAGACTATCCATCACTCCCGTCTCATCACCCTCTGAGAATAGGAGAAAAATAATATTAATCTCAGTGCAATTGAAATCAGACTTTAGAAAGAAAAAAAGTAAAAGTGTTGTCAAGTTTGCATAACGCTTCCAAATAAGAGACATACACATTTTAACGTAATGGATGCTGTCAGTGCTTCAGGTATCACTGTCTAGTTTGTGTATGATGCTCTATTAAGCAAAATTGATGCCAATCCTACTGTTCTTTCAACTTAGAGATGTTATCTTGTGCATTATTGATGACATCTTCAGCATGCAGATAGACAGCTGCTGGTGAATGACTGCTGTTTCACTGTTAAATTCTTTTAAGACTTTCCTGAAGTAGAAACAGGTCATCTCTTTTTGATTTAATCAACGCACATGGAAAATCTGATGAAACTGAATGGCACAAAGTTAAATATTGTAGTACTGCAAATATTTTATATGTTGCCTCCCGTCATTACAATGCATTAAATCCTTGGAAAAAAAATATCTATACAACATGCAAGGATACATACGCCATATGCTACACATGTAACAGTATACCATGAATGATCTTAAGGTAAGGTAAAGTAAGGTAAGGAAAGGAAAGAACAAAGAGGGGAGAGTCATGCCGTGAAAGTAAGTGGCATAACATTTCTTAAAAGCTGAATTCTACTTCTGCTAAATCTTTCTCTTGTTTTTTTCATATCCAAGCTAACCTGTAGCCTTTAAATTGCTGGACTTTATGGTGCATTATGGAAATCTGCGTAGAAAGATTACTTCTTTTTTATGTATTTAAGTCTTTAACTTCCTTTGCATTTCAGTCTGTTAATAACAGTTGATAGCAGCATTCAACAGCACGAGAAATAGAAGTCAAAAAACTGCAATGTTACAAAACTATTGATGAATGCCTCTTTTTCTGTTCACATGTCAATGTTATAACCCAAAACTAAAATACAGACTAGACTCAGCAGGTAGGTGGACATTTTATTCACATCTCTCAGACTTCAAGTTAATGTAAATTTCCCCATCACAGAGTGGGTAGATAATTACTTTATGCAAAAGATTTATATTACAGTAAAACACTTATGACTCACACAAAGTGTCAGAGGTTAAAAGCACATTCAAGCTCTCAAATGTTCAAGTTTAAAAGCAGCTTATTTATGCAAAAGGTATTCTGCCCTGGTTCTCTATTACATTTAGAGTTATTAGACTAAATCCAGACCTGATATAAGAGCACGCCAATCCTAAAACAGTATCTGGTTCAAATTTCTACATGATGATTATCAGTGTAACTACTTGATAAATTTAAATTATACATCAACGTAATTTAAACCATTATGTATAATATACAACACATACATAAAGTTCTCTCCAGTGTAAGATGAAAGGGAGCAGAGCAAGAGTAGCAACCAGCAGAAGACCCTGAAATACCAGTTTTAATTACATTCCATCTAAACCCCTTAAAAAACCTAAGCTCCTGAAAAATATGTAAGTAAATTAGCTTCTCTCGATTCACGCTCAAATATACAAGGCCAGAATCTTGTCTAAAGCACACAACGTAATTATTTTTCTTTGTGCTCCTTATCCTACACATGCTTATTCATTGATTTATTGTTGGCTCTGTATTAAATTTATTTTCTAAATCAAAGCTCTGTGAATACACTTTGTCCAAACTAATACACACCAAGTTTGTCTGAAACATTTAATGAATGTGACTGTAATACATAAAATTAGTTAATACATTAGAATATTTTATGCATAGAAAAATTACAATATCATTCGATCTTCATTAAAAATAAGAGTTGACAGTTTATTCAAAAAGACAAAAATCCTTCAATTCTTCATAAATGTTTATGCAGTCTTCCACTTCTTTTTTGCTGAGCGTGCTGCTCTACCTGCTAATTACTGCAACTGCTAAAAACCACTATTTTTTGAATACCAAAATATACAATATAAAGACACATGAATTAAGGAAGCTGTAGAACACAGTGATGAGATTGTTAACTCCTCAAAGTAAAATTTATGCTAGGTCTGATCTCAGCACTGCATCTTAATCAAAGTCGTCAGGTGATTAAGTGGGAACTGGACAAAGAACTGCATTTTCAGTTAGCCTTCATTAAAATTCATAAATAAAATTCCACAGAAATTTCAGCCTTTCCCCACAGTTCTTGCTGAGGTACTTCACATATTACCAGCTATCTCCTTGACTTGCCTTTTTTTTTTTTTTTTTTTAATACTACCTACAGCAACTTGTAGAAACAAATCAGAAAGACAAAAACTACCAGAAGTTTCTAAACTGAGAAACTTATTTCCAACAGAAATTGTCAGTGGAAATAAAATACATAAATCTTATTTCTCCTTCAGATATATTCCATTGTACACAAGGACAGGAGTTTCACTTGGAACAAGCAATTTTCTTCCTCATTCTTTCTTTTCCAAGTTGGTCCCAAGCATTAAAGAGACAGCAAATGTATGCACGCATGCAAAAAAATCTGCAAGCTGTTTCCATCTTATGACTGGCTCTATAAGGCTTTGATTAGCCTTAGCAAAGAGCCAGGTTCACTATAGGTATTAAACAGAACTGAAAAGGCAAAAAAATTCTTAATCATTATTTGATATGTTAACTGCAAGCCCGATTTGTTTTCACTTGCATTTCACACTAATATTCTATTGCAGACTTGGTTTAGCACATACAGTCTGTTTTGAAAATGGGCGCATTTTTAGGAGGTTACAGTAAGACTCGTCCTCTCGCAGGTCCCACAATTTAGACCAGTGTTAGTCAACAGATTTTGGCCACTTTCAGTGAAAATCATGAAGACAAAAAGAACTTTCTTCTTCCATAGAACAGTATTATTGCTTCTTACACTGCTGAAGAGCCCCAAGCAAGCTGAGAGGCACAGACAGAGAAAAAAGATATGATAATGAACAAATAAAGTCACATCTGAGATGAGCCGGCAATCTTAACATCAAGATACCTAAACTTTTCATAATTTTTGACCAGTTAGAGGAAACAGAACAGAAGAAGGGAAAAAGAAGAAGGAATTAGAGTAGGCCATAACATGGAATTATGTACAAAAAAGACTGTCATAAGCTCCATCCACTTATGAATGGTGAGGAATAGTCATATCGTGCATCTATAAACAAATCTGCTGTGTATAAAAGCAATACTCTGGATTTTACGTTTGCTTTTATAAATAACAACAGGCTTTAGATGAACTGGTCATAATAAACATTTAGTATTTCTGGTCAGATTTTTATGTTAAATGACATTCTAAACATTAGTACTCTGGAACTAGACTGCCAATTTCAAAAAAGGAGATATTTGATAAACCATAAGAAGTTAAATCAGAAACTGAAGATTTGGATGTACAAAAGGGTGGGGGTGAGGGGTGAAAGTATTACAACAGGACAGTGACTATTGCAAGAGATGTATAATAATCCCAACACAGTCAAACTGAGTGAACTTTTCACTTCAATATTAATGCACATAAATAGTACTACCCCTTGGAACAAAGACAAGATAGATAAATGACCATGGATGAGTAATGCCAAAACAGCTAATATAACGTTCTCTCCACTGATGTGGAAGCAAATTGCAAATCTCTATGAAATTAGTGTGCCATTTGAAGTGACCAAATACCTATTATTATTATTATTATTATTATTATTATTGAATAGCAAATGTATACTTTGTTTACAAAAAAACCCAAAACATTACCTGGGGGGGGGGAAGTATGATAGTCTTCACCTGGCAATATGAAAGGCCTTTTGAACAAATTTTGAAGATATCAGAACACAAGATTATGAGATTATGGTTCTGCCAAAGATATTAGACTAAACTTATGGTTTCTGTTAATGCACTATACTGCATTTCATTTGGTTAGAAGAGTTCTCTCTCTCATTTATCTGGTGTTCAACATTTGATATAATGGCTGCTTAATTCATTAGTGGAAGGTGCAAAAGATGGTCATTAGTAAAATATCTGGCTAAGTAACAACAAAAGGTTGTTTATAGATAGGAAGCTTTAACATTTGAGAGCTTATCAGTTGAATTTTTCTGAAAACCTAATTAGTGGATTTGCCATAACAACAGATGACATACAAATCGGAAATACTACCATTTTGGAAGATAAGATCAGAACATGCATAAGATTTTGAATAATAAAATAAGTGAAAATAATAGAAATATAACAAGTTTGTATAACTTCAGGTGCAAGCCAGGAGGTCTTCATCAGGGAATGACCAAGAGCTCCAATATAAAGATGAATTACCAATATTGATCAGCACGTTAAAAAGTCAGCATACTCTATTTCCAGTAGTAATGGTATACAAGCTTGATTACAGAAGACAAATCACAACTAGAAAAACCTTTACAATAACCAGGGGAGTGGATCGTAACAAGAAATGCCTCAGGCAGCACGATTTCTTTAGACTGCATAAAGCAGCCACTGAAAAGAGGTATGACGACCTCCTTCTGTGCTTAGAATCTGTAAAGTCCCAAGAGAGAAAACTCATCCCAGCAGATAACTTCCTCAAGAGAGGGCTGTTTTGGTACAGCAGCAAACAGGAAAACATTTAGGCTGAGTTAGTAGAAGTATCTCTGCAATCAAAAATGATGTTTTAGAACATATTCCTAAACAAGACTGTGGGAAGAAAGAAGTCTAGAGATTTTAAGGATGAAGCAAAAAATTCTGAAAGGAATTATATGATATAGCACAGGCAATAGCAGGAGCATAAGTCACATGATCTTTTCAATCCACTGTACCTAGAGCATCAATCTGCAACTCCTTATTGATGGTGTACCTTTAAAAAGGGTACGTGACGAAATGGGGAGTGAGAGTGCAAGAAACCAATTATTGGCACTTATGTTGCTGCGTAAGTTACAGTGTGAAGAACACAACTCCTGGCTATCTGTAGGCATGAACTAAGCCCTTACTTTTGAGCAAGCGTTTTTATTTTCAATTGTCTTCTAGTGCAGATATGACCTTTATATTTACGAGGAAAACTGTCCTTCCAAATAATAATTGTTTGTTTAGAATATTTATCAAGAAAAAATATATTAGAAAGTGTACAATCAGGTATGACTAGTCTGTCTTGATTTTTCTTCATGTAACACACTGCATTCAGAACTTTACAATCAATTAGCAGTTCAATTCTCATGTGAAGTACTCCCCAAAGAAGAAAATATCAGATAGAAACAAAGCATATAATCTATTTCCAGAACATTTTTGAAGTTGAGCTTTCCAAAGATAGATAATGTGTCCCAAACTCAAGCCATTCTTTATATTTTATCCATCAGCAAATGGCACGTGGAGATGGAATTACAATATTAACTTTACAATTGTAAATATTTAGAAACAAGACAGGAAAAGAAACATTTTCTAAAAAGGTAAAATTAATGTAAATGTGCCTTTGCATGTGCAATACTATTCTAGGAAAGACAGCAATAGTATTATACAAACCTTAAGCCTCCCTTTGTAAAACATAAAATCAAGATTTAAAAAAATAATTATCAATACGTGAAGGACTAAGAGTTTCAAGCACGCTTTTAGACAAGTCCTGTTATCACCGACTGAGTCTCCCTTCTGCTTTGTATGTACATTTAAGTTTTTTAATTGTCACCCTCCTTACATGGGAATCTCTCTTTGAGAAGTACTTAAGATAGGAAATGTTAAAAAAAAAAAATCAAGATGCTTTGCTGTTCTGTATGCCTTACATTGCTTGTATTCGCTATATGAGAATTTGCGTAAAAACAGTTCAAGCAGTTAACACAGTCCAGAGATAAAGCTCATCAAACACATCAGGCCTTCTACCCAACACAAACAAGTATATAGAGCTGACATTTAACTTACCTCTGGAACACAGCAGAAGGATTAAAGTATCTTTGCTTTTTAAAATAATTATTTGAAACAGCCTGCTCTTGCACTGTATATCTGATACAGATGTAGAACTAAGATTCGTCAGTATAGGTAGGTAATTTATTTTAGCATAATCTGTACGCTGCTAAATTAACCATGAGGACTGTGTTATAAAGGTAGAAAACAAACACTTGAGAATGATGAAGAATGTTTACTTTATCTTATTTTGCACAGAACAAACGCAATCCTTCACCTGCTTCTGTAGCCATTTTCTCTGTTTCAACAGCGTTCCTCTGAAACAGAGGAACCATTTCAACATGGAGATGAAGATAAAATATTTCCCTTTGCTATCACTGCTAGCACCTTATGAAATATGACCTTAAGTTAGATTTAGCATCCTTTTTGTTGATATTACATTCCTTTATCAAATGTTCCTGGCAAATCTCATCTAAACCTCAAAAAGAGACCCCAACATCCATACCTCCTGATATTAAATGCAAAATATGTTCTTTTCTATTTATAACTCATATCATTAAAATGAACATTGAAGTTGACAAAAAATACACAGGTAAAGTATCATTCTTTTGCTAGCCTGAGTAGCAATAAAAGCTACTGCTGAGCCAGGACAATAGGTTTTACTGTCTTGTTTTTGTTGGTTTGGTTTTTTTTTTTTAAATAACTGCTGCTAAAATTTCATATTGGAAACTGAAATATGTTTAGTCTGTTGTAGCCTATGAGGCTTTTAAAGTCATTCTTGCAATTAAAAGAGCAATGCTGAAAGATCACACTAGAAAACACGTGGTAGTGCTCCGTTTAGGGCCTAACCTGAACCTTGAATGACAAATTTACGTAAAATCAGGGCTCTTTCATAGACTTTACATAACGATGGGAATATTTAACTTCTTGTGTTGCCTCTGATTCAGCAGGCATTCTTGAACTTGCTTTTGTGGTAGTGGCCGGCTCTGATGGTTTCAACTTCATGAGAGTTTTTAGTTTCTCTCCTCTAAACAATCGCACTGAATTGTTCTAAAAATAGGTCCTTACCTTCTTCAGGAAGACAAGTATCAATTTCCCTGAAGCCAAGCTCACTTCTTATAAGCTATTTTTAAAAGAATTTTTAAAATATTTAATTTTCTTTTTTACTCAAATTTTTTTGAGTCAAAGTATTGAAATATTTTAAACTTCCTTCCCCCCGCCCCCATTACAGAACACAAAGAAAGAGTAGATTTAAGTGAGTTCTTAAAGCAAACTTGGAAGACATTTTATCTAAACATTGCCTCCAAATGTCACCCATATTTCCATGCACTAAGTAAACAGTCACATTTTTCCCAGCCAAAAATGTTCAGTACATACTAGACAAGGGATTCAGAAACATAACTTTCTGATTTAGACTGGAAGAACTAGAAACTCGGTGAGACCAATTTCAGTTTCTTTTTGTGGCCTCTATTGCACAAAGTTTTACCTCAGCCTTCAGCATATTATCATCTATCAAAAAGGTAGGAATCTACCTTTTTGACAGATGATAATTTATCTTCTAGCAGATTTTTTCAGGACCTTCATGATGACTGCATTTTTAGTTTGCACTAGAAAGGAGGCCATTTGGATTAGAACATAAAAACCCCCAATAACTACTACTATTCTTAAATGAAATGTAAGAACTGGGGTAGCACTATTGATGGTAAAAGCGAAACAACAAAACAGCTTAGGCTTTTTAAGTTACTTGAATAACTTAGGAGAATAACTACAGAGACTGCACTTCACTTGAAGCCACAATAGAGCTCAGCCCATGCATCCAAAACATGATCCACCTCCTATCTATTTGGTTTCTTCAGTTCAGATTCACAGCTAAGGCTCCGAGAGGCCCTGGGAACATGCTCTTGTTTCAGGAGCGTTTTGCTGCCTTCCCTTTTATTTGCCTGCACTGAATAGGTGAAGATTACTGCAGGAATACCCATATATTTACTGGTGCACTTTCATTTACCAATAAAGGCAATACTCTCGTGTACTTTGCAAAACATCTTGTACTCCTATTATTACAAATACACTAATTGTAACCTAATCGAAGTTAATAAAAAGTGTAAGTAACGAACAGCCATTTGGGCAAAAGTTTACAGGAACTTCCCAGGAATCTTTTCATAAATTTAGGCCCTTACGAAAGAGTCCGGTCAAATACCACGTTAGGTAACACACGCTGTCTACCTGCCAGCTTCTCCAAATGATTTCAGAATTATAGTTCTATTCACATCTTGCACTACCCTGTTTTGCTTTGAACTTTTAAGTACTTTTCATAAGTCTAATGTGTGTCCTGTATAAACTTTTAAACAAGACTTCTTAGTCATAATCAGTACCAGAATTTTTAATTGCAATATGTTGACTTTAAAAAGTCAGTTTTCAGTGTCTTTTGGAAAGCGTGCTTTTGTGTTCTCCTCATATATTTGCATTTTATTCATTTGCTAAATTCATTTTGCATGCATAGTAAAAATCTTCAGGAAGCAGTCTTCATCGGCATTTTGCACTAGAATACAATCTCATGACTTACTTTTCAATTAAAGGAGAGCAAGTCAGGACAGTATGACTGATAAGTGAACCTATACCTCATGTCAGTTTACAAAACAGGGCAAATCCTTGCTTCACACCAATTAAGCTCATTGTTTATGATAACCTGATCTCAGGCTTACATAAAGTTAACAGAATGAGAAAAAACATGCTTTGCTGTACTGGCAGGTTATTGAAAACAATTTTTGAAATGTGCACACTTTTTCATTTTCAGAAAATGTCACAATGGTCAAGGTCTACTTCAGCAGGAATGTATTTAATTGAAATGCATCAGCATTACCCCTGGGGCCTCATTCTGAATAGGACTTATGCCCCTTGCAAGGGTGACTTTCACTAAACTTAAAAAAATAGGCTTTAACATGGTTTACTTAGTAACAAATGGGAAGACATTGCCTCTACGTGGGAAGGAAAAGATTGTGCAGCTCAAAAAAATTAAAGAAAAATGACAGTATGATACCTAAACAATTAAATGCATCTGTAATCAAGTTCTACTACGGTTTAAAGGCTACGTTTCAGTTACAGTACTAAGCAACTTCTAATTCATATGATTAGCAGATACATAAGGCAGAACAAAATCATCAATGCTTTTAGCATTAGAAAATAATTTTCTTTTAAAAATTGCTTATAGTTGAGCAACTGCTCCAATATTTTAGGGAAGAAACCAGTCTTGGGAACTCCTTTTGAGGAATCAGGATTTCTTACATATTCTTGCTGATTTTTTTTTTTTTTTAAACTATTATTCTTTAATCTTGTAGTGACAACATTCAATTTATATTTAAATTATTTCAAGTCCTAAACCATTTTTAGCTAATTGTAGTAATTTACACCACAAAAAATATCAGCTTTCAGTGCCAGAACCAGAAGCGATCAATGTTGATCCTAAATTCATTTTGGGATGACAACTGTGAAGTCAAATAGGTAACAAAGAAACCTCTCTGTGACACATAACAAAATATTCATCAGACAGTAATTGCTTTATATGAGCCTTTCTACCTTTTAGAATAAAACTTCTGTAGTTGACCTTTTCTTATTAGAGTTTGCAAGAAAGAAAACTTTTTGAAAATACATTTTAGAGCAAAAATAACTGCGTGCACATATGATAGAGAATCAATTATCTTTCATCAATGGCTTACAGAATTCTTGGCCAGCTCCTGACTGCCCTATCAGTGTACATTTACTTTTATCACACATTTAATCTCAAAAAAAGGGAAGCAATTAGTTCAGACTAAACTGCCAAACTTCATTTATTAGCATGATACCTCACAGTACATCCAGTTTGAAAAAAAAAATTAAATATTCCTTCAAAGGATCTTTATTAAACTTCATTTTTGTGAATTAGCTTTTTCAATAGGGGTTGGAAAGTCAAGCATGCAATTTCAGGACTTTTCCTACTAAGAATGCGTACAAAGAAAAATGCCATGGCAAACGTCAAGCTGTAACTTGTCCATGTTTTTGAATCCTTTCTACACAGATTCCAAAGCGGCTCTGAAACCTACATTGTTGTTCATGATAATTAACCAATTTCAGGTGGACTGGACAAGTATGGAAACTGAATATAACACAGACACCAGAATTTAGAATGTATAACCCAAGATGTTTCTAACAGGGAATTTACTGTTGACCCTGATATGTCACAGGATTTACCTGGAAACTACTGACTAGCCAAGTCCTACTGCAACCACAGAAAACTTCACTCAAAACAATAATTGTTACAGAGTATATTGTTACAAAAATACAGAAGATAGCAGAAACCACACATCGTTTCAGAACTTACTTATAATCTAGAGCCCAACCTTGAATATAAATTTCCTCATTAATACAGTTACCTATTTTGTTACACTGGTACAGACCAACTATCAGTTCTTTGACTTTTCTACAGTTTCTAGTTGATAGTTTCTCATTACTACAGTATTTAATTGTCTAAAGAGATATTTTGTTTTTAGTTTTTGATGGCTCTCTGAAAATCATCTTTTATGTGGTAAAGTTGAACATTCTGTACTCTCAAGACAAATGTTACTACATTATGGCCCTCACCTTATGGAATATGACACCAAATGATGTCTCTCTAGGTTTAGAATCTAAATTTCCAGACCTGCAAAGTCGCACTTTTACCTTTATTGCCCATCTGGCAATGTCTAAAAAACCCAAGCATATTTGTACTTTCTGCTGTCAACAAAAATGTATCTTCTGGATACAAATCCAGAAGCAGAGTCTTTGTTTCTGCTGCACATTTAAAAGATGAAATGCAATATGTTTAGAATTTTTTAAATCTTCTACCGGTGGATTGCACAACTCACCACTGGCCAGCAACTTCAAGTTGAAAGTCTGATTATACAACTAACAAAGAACCACTGAAATCAACGCCATAAAGTTCAAGTTAATTTAATTAGATCTCTACATTTGAGAAGAAGTAGGCTTTTATCACTAAAATAAATGTCCTTTGGTGCCTTAAAGAACTTTTCCTTTTAAGTATACATTGCCTTATCATCAGCCTTTTAAATTACCTTTAAATACAATGATTATATCGGGGTACAAAACTGCACTAACATTTTTGGAAGTGTTATAACATTTCATTATTCAATACTTTATATGGAAAATTATTAGTGAAGATCTATTATGATATATATTGGCAAATGATCACTATTTAATCTATGAAGTTAACTTTATGTATACTACTGTTAAACAATTGGGAGGGTTGTTTAACAGTAAGCATACAGTAGAAAGAGGCTCATCAACATGATATTCTTTCCTACATTTGGGAAACTATTCTTGTGAAGACAGCATCTTAACAGTTCTATTAGAAATGAGATACTACAACCACAGAAAAACATAATCATTCCACTAAGACAGAATTTAGTCACCAAACTTGTCCTGCCATTACAATCAAATAAACTTCCATTTCACAATAGTTCTATATGCAGTTCTCCTCCTTGCTATTTGATTCCTGAACAAACCTTATAGTAAAGAAAAAGTTAGTTGATCAACTAAATTATTTCAGAAATGCTTTTTAACACTGGAAGTTCTACAAAATATACAAATATAATGTTACATAGCAACTACTTTGAGATAAAGAATATTACAGGTATTTTCAAAATTAACAACAATAACTTTTTGAAATAAGAATACTTTCTCCAAGAAAAAGTTGAATTTGCATAGACAACTATCCAAAGTTAACACTTGTTACTGTTCAGTAAATAGTCCCCAAGAAACCTACTTTAAGATAAAAGAATCCAATTCTTCTGCCTTTCTTCACCTGTAATTATCCCAACCTCAGATTTCAGAGCCTAATAATTCCCCCCCCCCCAACAAATTAACTCATTAAATCAGTTTACTTGGAAGGTACCATACACCACATTCACAAATAAACAGAAATTTTTCCAGTGCAAAATTTTAAAAGGTGAGATTAAATTTTCAGTTGTAATTTCTTTCTAGCTTCCTGTCCATGCTCACATCTATTTGCATTTCTCTTGAGCTGGTTTTGACCCATATTAATAACATTTACAGTAATTTTGATGTCCCCCCCATTCTCAAGATGGCTTCAAACTGCTACATAAACAGATCTTAAAAAATTTTGAGCAACTCATGCATAATTGCTTTGGAGAAGAAAAATCGAACCTCATTCTGGTTCTATAGATGTTCACATTTAAGCATAATGTAAATCTCCATCCAATTTTTTTCTGTGAATATTTTATTTCAGGAAGAATGCAGCATATTCAAACAGACCACCGACATCAATATGAAAGATAATGACTTCCCAAAGGAATTGTAACACTTGCCTCACTGGCATCCAGCACCACAAATTAATAATCTGTAGAATGTAAGCAAGCTCCAAGTTTTATCACTCCAGGTACCCCATGCAATCAGTAGCCAATATATAAATCCAATGGATTAAGGCTAAGACATTTACAAAATGGTATGTATCTCGTAATAAACTTAGTATGGATTTCTGTTTATGCTAAAGGACATAGAAGGAAGACATAACAATCAGGAAAGCACAGAATCATTAGAAAACTGTAGCAAAAGTAACCTTCTTGAATTGTATCCTGCAACAGTCAATGCAAGTCTAACAACACTTCAAGGAAACACAACAGAATTATTGCTGATACTAGTACATACCAGTTTGAATAAATAGCATATGAATTCTTATATAAGAGTACTTGAAAAGGGAAAGTAGGAATATCCATCAACCACTAGCACAGAACTTCATTTCCATTATCTTCATCTGCATTAGGGAAGAATGTTAATATGTCTTCAAAACAATTAATTCAATACTAATTGGGACTGAGGAAGCTCATTCTATCTTTTATCCTAATACTGGTAGTTAAAAGGTGATTTTAATTGCCATAGTAATCAGATATAATGAAGAGCAAAACTGTTTCTGATTAAATAACATTTGCATCAGAATTGCTGTTACACACTTTTCAGCTCCTAGAAAGCTGTCTTCAGTTCTTTTTTTCTCTCTTGTTCAGATATGCACATGGAAGCAATGCTGCAAGAATTTTGCAGATGTTAAATCAGATGGAAGTCATGAAAGACTATGTACAAACGTATTGTAGCCCAGTCGGCTACAGCCCTCAAAAAATAGGAAACACTGCTGAAAAACAGCTATAAAGAATGTTCTCTTTCCGTAGCACTAGTGAATGCTAAAGAAGAGAAGGGACTGTTAAGCCCTTTTCCTACAGAATTCCTCTCCTGTAATGAGAAAGAATGGTTCATGATTTAGACTGAAATTTGGGATCTCTAGGTGTGTGGGTAAGTCACTTAGGTCTTTCTATGTCTCCATAGAAACACCAGGAAAACAGGCAAACAGAGGTACCTTTCTAGTCCGGGAAGCATAACAAACATGCATAAATAATAGCAGAGTGAAAAGGACACCAGAAAGGACCAAATATTCCCAAGCCCTACCGCTACAGCTGAGGAGATGGAGCTGACCACCCCACACTAGCATTGTCTGGAAGTAACAGAGTACAACAGTTGCAAGACTGTCTTGCTATGGCTTTGACTGCATTACAGAGTGACTGCACCACACATCAGTGAGAGATGTTCAGGCACTACATAATGGGAAATCCATATTAATAGAATTTTTTAAATGGAGGTTTTAATATTAAACAACATGTCTCGCTATAAATTGTTATAAGGTGTAGTTTTAAATCAACGATATATGAAATACACTTTTTCACTACGAAGAGTTTAAAATTTATTCTGAAAAACATTAATGCAAATAAAAGTGGAATTCTATGTCAAAATAAAAAATTTACTTCTCTCAGCCAAATTCAACCAATTATAACAATTTTGATAAGATTTTTTTAATTGTAATTTTTAATCAGTCTTTAAACAACCACTTTTATATGAATATTAATAGCTTCCTCTAAAACTGCTTGAGCATGTCACAGATAGGGGAAGATGGCGTTAAATTCTGAAAATATTTCTCAGACATTTTGAAGTGTTCCATAAGTTGGGTACTCCATAATGCCTTGCCCATCATACTGCTTTTATAGAAAGTCACAAAAGTTGCCTTTGACTCAACCCATTACACAGCCTTTTCTGTCCAAAACAGCTCATTTGTATCAACAATTTTATCCCAAATAATGCCAAATCCATTGACTACAACTGAAGAAACAATTTCCAATAGAACTGACTTCAAGATAAACCACAGGCTCAAAAGATCTTAGTCTCACCTAATATTTAGTTTTGTTTAACCACTTAACCCTTCTGTATGTATTACTGTGCTTATTTACAAAACATAATACACGTTGATACAATGAAGTTTTCTTGAGGCAAAGAGAAGTGCACATGTTGGATAAGTTCCTACTGTATTTTCTTATATTAGACAGTGTATGTTGATTTTTTCACCTATCAGCCCACTTTCAATTTTGCATCAAAAAAATTTGTATTTTTGAAATGTGGACATGTTTTAAGATTTAGAATTATTTAAGTTTGTACGATGCTGTCCACTGTAAATCACTTTAAAGTTTATATGGAGTTGAGAGCTTTTCTACATTTTTACATTCATCTTTACACATTTTGGAATGTTTAGCAGGATTTATATCAGTTTACACACAGCATTTACATGGCCTCTCAGTTACACAAAGCACAAAACACCAAACTGAGTAACCTGGTCTTTAAAATATTGGCAACTCTAAGGTTACTTTATAACTAGGAATTATACAGGACAGTCCTTGATTCTGGCCACACTGCAGTTTTCTGCTCTCTCAGTCACACCAAGAAACAGATAGTAATTGTAATATTTAATTAATTCTAATTAATTCTAATCTGGATTTGCCAGTGGCCACAAAAAAGTTGTAGCTGTGTAACCAGGTAACAGCAAAAAATACTTGTTATAGAACTACACGCTAAAAGGCTGGGAAATGTAGGAACCCTATTGCTCTGACCTGAAAGGCTGTAGCAATGCATTAGAATTTTATTCTTGAAGATATAGCTAGAGAAATAACTGAAACAGAGTTAGGTTAAAACACCCTTTGGGTGAAAATCACCTTGTCAAAATGACAGCTTGAGAGGACATCTGCCTCTTTCCTCTAAGTCTTCTGTGTCACATTCACTTAGACAAATTTGCAAACTATTTATATAAGCAGCAATGAGCATGCAGAAGTAGATGTATCAAGAAAAAAAAGTAGTTACTTGACAAAAACAGTTAATTGAGTATCAATGCCGTGGAATTCAGTGGATGGAGCGATCCCCCTGCCTCCTACCATGGCAATAGAGTTGCAATATGTGAAATGGATATTTCAATATAACTAAATATTGGAAAAAATATTTTAGAAGTATTAAACTAACTTTGTGTCACTGATTTAGAAACATTAGTTACTTAAATGGCAGTTTCAGTGCATTTGGCCATGTACAGTTATTCACCTATTTGCAGTTTCAGTAAAGAAGAAATATAATGCAAAATTAAACTCTAGTTGCATCTGTTGATAGGAAGAGCCTTTCACGATGAAAAGCAAAATGCTATCAGTATACGGAGGCATCTATGTTACTGCTAAGCATGGTCTACTCCTCATCTGCCTAAAAAATTAACGAATGTAGACAGGTATGCTCTCACCAACTGAGCTGAAGCAATTTAAGAAGGTGTAACTTTGATCTGTTAGCTACAGCCTTTAAACACAGACACTGACAATAGTATCTAAGTGGGCTTCTCATACTTTTCAACAGCTAATAAAAACATGTTAGCTTACATGGTCTTAAGTGGTAGTTTAAACTAACCTCTCTCAGCATGTCTTCAAGAACACTGGTAGAGGGGAGGGTGATGATAGGATTTTTAGGTTGTTCTAACCCCAATCACAGAAAAGTGCCTGTCCACATTACGCAAGACTTTTTTTGTCAGGTGACAGATATTAAAGAAAGATTAGTCAAATGCTGAAAGAATGGATTAGAAAAGTCTCATTAGACATCTCCATGAGCTTAACTTCACAAAATATAGAAAACATATTTATGCATCACCTGTATTTAAATTTTATATTTTGTTTATAGTTAAACTGAAATTATTAGAAGAATCTTTATATTTTATGAAATTTAAGTTTATATATACAAAGTTCATCTATACAAAGCAACAGAGTTGTTCACTAAAACTTATGCTACAGTATATTCCATGCAGCGTCACTGCCACTTCAAGCAAGGCCAAAAATAATAGGATTTGTGGTACCGGTGCAGAAACCCTCCAAACCAGCCCTGGGGAAGTAACTTCAAAACCAACAGAAACCAATCAAATAAACAGCAAAACTCTGAGGCTTTGTGGCAAAGTTATGTACACAAACACACGAGAATTTTTAAAAGATTCCCACATAAATAATTTGTTTTCTATCATGGTATACAAATTACAGTACATTAATATAAAGTCACTTTTAAAACTCAGAATGCAAAGAATGAAGTATTGGGAAAAACAATTTATCACAATCAGCAAATACAACAGCAAATCTAATTTATGATTTCTTAAAATATAATAGTACATATATAGTGATGACAGAAGAAAGATTCTTCACTTGTAAATAAAACTTGTTCTCACTTTGTCCACTTCCTCGTTTTTGCAGGTTTATATATGGGTTGCCCATTTTTACCAAATCTAAACTGTGAAATTTCTGAGCAGAAAAAAACCACAAAGTTGTAACACTTGTATACCTATATCAATAAAGATAAAACAGCACAACCTGCTGAAACCATTGTAAATATGATTCAGTCTGGCAAATTAATGCTTAAATAGATGATATATTTGTAAGCTATATTGATACAAGTGTAACTGCAGGTTCTAGAGAAATGTGGTTGCCAAACAGGAAGGGAAGGTTGGCTGGCTAACATACCTTGAGGGCTGGCTGTCCACACACAAGTCATAGATTTTTCACTAGTGATGGGAAATTTAGCGATATGCCAGAAATACTGGCATTCTAAATATACGCGACACCAAACAGTATCGTATTACGTGACAGTATTTCTGCACTACCGCATTATCAGTGATGGAAATTCTGACCAGTACCTTGTCTTTTCATGGCTGTGTTCACCTCCACAGTCATCCTCTTATATGTTGGAGTGAGTGTGTTCGCCTGGTCTAGTATTTCTCCAGTATTTTTCATCCTTGTATAAACTGACTTTACAGATGCTGTATATATGCCCTTGAAAGACAGTGTTATTTCTAAACTTAATTCGATCAATCTCCAGCATACCACTATGTTAGTTTGTCATAATTATGTGGTTTACTGCAACATCATCCTTACACAAAGTTAATACATCATCACATCTTCCATAAAGTTCATCACAACCAAAAAACAAACAGCATTTTGCCATGAGTATGTACCTGTTAGTCTGTTCAGGGGATAAAAAGGACAAGTGTTTTACAGCTGGGTCAGATTAGCATATTAACACAAACACATGGAAACTGAACAAAAAATTGCAGCCTCAAGTAATCTCTTGCATAATCCAGTGTACGCTTTTACCACCTCTACTTGCTTTCTGTAGTCAAAGAAGTAAAGAATAAAGCCTGTATTTTACAACCTTCTGGGAATCTGCACAGCATCAATATCAGGACCACCTGATTCCTCCTGCATTCTTACTTTCCACTCTCTTAGGGTGGCCTCATGCAAAATACAATATTCTCACAGCTGACAAGCTCAACACATTGCTTTTTATCATGCTGAAATGTCACTCTACTTAGGCTCCAAGCTCAACCAGATTTTCTAGCTCCTAATAGGACTGTTGGGAGAACATCCATTATAACATGGAGCCTCCAAGCCCAAAAAGACAGACGTTAATTGCCACACTACCTCGGTTATAGAGACATTTACAGAATGAAATTAACAAAGCAAGAAAGATACTTCTTCTTGGAAGTAAATCCATATGAAAAAAAAAATCAATTAACTGCTACAAATGAAAACAAGCCAATAATTCACAACAGAACGCCTTGAAAGGAACATTACACATTAAGTGGCAGACACGGAATTACAGGATCAGGTAAGCTAAACCAAAACAGAATTTTCACTGAAAAAGTTAACCTTTTTTTTTTCAGCTTTCAAAGCAGACAGCAAGTATTTTTCATATTGATCAGGAATAGCCTTCAGTGTTACTCCTCACTTACTTTTTCTTTTAACAAATCTCTCCACTAAAAGTGATGTCTTACCTTTGTTCATATCAATCAACTGCTGCTTCTTCTTCTGTCGCTCCAGTTTCTCTCGTTCAGCCTTCTCTTTTGCCAATTTGGCTCTCTTCGTTTTCTCCTCCATTTCTCTTCTTTTGTTGTTTTCTTTTAACGCCTCCTGCATTAGATAAAATGAACATGGGTGTCTATATACTGAGGAAAACTAGAAAGAATAACAAAAATAACCTTGTTTGCACAGATACTGTATTTATATCCAATGGGGGGGTGGGAAAACAGGGACTGGCACCCAATGCTTCAAGCATCTTCAGAAACCTTAGAGGGAACATAACTTACCATAGTATGTGTACACATTAGCATTATTAGATAATCAGAAGAATGAAAATTGAAATAGCTTTGCATTTATGGTGAATGAAAAAGTTCCAAATTTTTTTAGCAGCAACATGCTTGTATTTTTTTTTCTATTAATACTGTAAGTCTAGCTTAAACCTGTATCTTGCTGTTAGGAGGGATGAGTAGGGATGAAGCCAAGTTCCCACTATAATGGACTTCAATTACAAGTAATTGAAACTCAGTTACTAAAATTTAAGCTACAATTCCTCAGACATTTTTGTTGAAATATCCAAAGCAGTCTGGATCACTTACATACACAAAACACATCAAAAGTAATGGAAAACAGTTGAATGTATAGATTAAAATTCCAAATCTAAAGCCTCTGAGTCAACACAAACTACCAAACTAAAAACTGCAAACGTAAGAGAACATCCCTGGATTAAAACAACAACAAAAAAAATCTCTTCCCATGATCTTGCCTCCATCTGGTCTAGAAGATATCCTCCTTTTCCAAAGGAGGTTAATCTCGATTTCTTGCTGTGGTGGGTTGACCTTGGCTGGCTGCCAGACACCCACCTAGCCACTCTCTCTCTCACCCTCCTCAAGAGGATGGGAAGAGAATAAGATGAGAAGCTCATGGGTTCAGATGAAGACAGGGAGATCGCTCACCAATTACTGTCATGGGCAAAACACTTGAGGAAGATTAATTTAATTTATTGCCAATTAAAATACAGTTGGATGGTGAGAAACAAAGACAAAAAAGAAAACACCTCTCCCCCCTCCCCCTTCTTCTCAGGCTCAACTTCACTCCTTCATTCCCAACTCCTCTGTGCCCCCACACACACTCTTGAGGGATGCAGCGGGGATGGGGGAGAACAGGGGGTTGCAGTCAGTCCATAACAGTTCCTCTCTGCCACTCCTTCCCCCTCACGCTTTTCACCTGCTCCAGCGTGGGTCCTCCCTGCAGGCTACAGTCCTTCAGGATAAACCTGCTCCAGTGCGGGTCTTCTCCACGGGCTGCAGGGAAATCCCTGCTCCAGCACCTGGAGCACTTCCGTCCCCTCTTCTTCTCTGGCCCTGGTGCTCCCAGGGCTGTTTCTCACACTTTTTCCCCTCACTCCTCACTACTGTGCAACATTTTGCCCTTTCTTAAACAGGTTTTCACACAGGCACCACCAGCTTCACTGCTGGGATCGGCTGTGCCCTGCGGCGGGGCTGTTGTGGAGCCATCCAGAAGCAGCTGGAACCGGCTGTGTCCGGCACAGGGCTGCCCCAGCCTCTCCTCACAGAGGAGGCCCCTGCAGCCCCCCGCTGCCAGCACCTGGGCACGCAAACCCATTACACTTACTCACCACTTCTTTGCACAAATACCTTCATAACTCCTATTACATTGCTTGCTCTCTCAAAGAAGAGAAATATTTGAATACCCTTAAGCTGTTCCCCAAGATCCTAAATTTCTCCTTAGTTTCGCCTTTCCTAAGATTCATTTATCATGAAGAAATTCACTGAAATCCATCATGATGGAATTTCACCTAATGTCACAGACAGACTTGATAAACGTCAGGGATAATTTTCTTATTTATATTCACAACAGCTACAAATTTATTGCTTCCTTTCCTCTCCAACTCACAGTATACTAGCATCCTCTACCTACAAGTACTGCAGGTCCAGGCTTCAGGTGATTTTGGGAGTCCCAGCACATCATGTCCAACAAGTACTAACAACAGTAAAGAAGATACTGGATCCAAAAAAGTCCAGAATTAACACGCACATGCTCATTAATGACGTTTCAGCTTAAAAAGCTGAACAGTCAATACTTACTAAGCACAGGGCGTAAGATAAATGGTTTCCATGTCAATGTTTACTTTATTTCCTACACAATTTAATCATGCCTTAAAACTAGGAAAATCATTTATGTTCACAAATACAAGCAAAAAAGATTTCTTTGGGGATGTCTTTGTAAATATCCAAGACAATATATCAGTTATTATTCCACATGTAAAATTTCCTTTAAGAAATTTGGGGCAGACTCATATTACACACAGTTCAATATATTCCTCAGAAATTACATTTCAAATGTGTATAAATGAAGATGACTATTCACCTTACCGTATACATGCTAGGAAGGAACTACGGACAACGACTGTCACTTCCAAAACAAAATCCTATCTAAAGCACCTTTAAGGGTTAAGATTTATATAAATTATATCAGTATTTGGTAATCCAAGACTCCCAAATGCTCACTCAAGCAAGGGACAGCATATTTCAGTGTGCATATGCCATTTCAAAGAGTTTACTGAGGTAAAATACTACATAGAACCCCTTCCATAACAGCTGAAGCTGTTTTGCAGAGATGCTGGATACCACAGCTACCAGTGACATTACTTGTGGACACACTTGAAAATTGGACAAAGAACTGCATGTGCTGTACCATCACATAACCAATCGCACTGAGAAACACCTTTTCTTTCAGAAAAGAGAAAAGAGAATTAAAGGAGAAAATCAATGTTTTATCCTTTCTGGTTTTGGACAGTTCTGTCTCTGCACATTCAATCACACTTGACAGAGATTTCATTTTACTGCAACTTCACTGGCTGTAATGAAAGTAAATGCCCACAATCTTATGAGAGAAAGCAAAGAAGAAATGTCATGGCTGAACTAGTAGCCCACTAGCCATTGACATACTATGATTAGATCATAGATTCTGTCACATTTTCTAACAGGAAGACTGCAGTAGACTGAACTAAACAAGCTCTAAAGTTATTCTATCTGGAAATTCACTTTGAGCCAGACTCTACAAGTCCCAGCTGAAGGGAGATTATATGAAAATACAGATTGCAGTTCATAAAACATGCTGGCTACCAATGATGATTCAAACAAAAGCCATTCAAAAGAAAGGTTTAATCTTCCTGAAGAATGGTAAGATAACAAAGTACTGATAACTGTGTGTGAGAGTGCCTATCTTCATCTACCTACACCCATCCCTTCATATACATGCATATCTACATACAAACAAACAAAAAACCCAAACCCCACCATTCCAACACATGCAGAACAGGAAGCACAAAGAGGCCATGGGCCTGTCCATTATTCTTCAAAATGCACATTTCCTAGTATTTTATTTTCTTCCAGACCGTAAATGCTTTTAGAGTATCTTCACATATAGTTTCTTTCCAGAGACTATAAAGGAAGAGTTGGGGACAGCAAGTAAAAAAATCCACTAAGTGCTAACCTGAAATACCAGAGCTTTTCAAAACAACCTGGTGCTACAACAGGTACAGGTTGCAGCAAAGGGGCATTAACACCTGGCACTTTCTGCAGTGGTCAGACTGGGCACTCTGCAAGGCAGGAGAGAGAAACCCCAGCAGGGCATCACACAAACACACCTCTGGGGCTCCTGGTCCCTAGATTGGCCATTTCAGAACTAACACTGCAATGCAGCACTGCACACATACAGCTTCAGAAGCATTTTCATAACAACATAAAAGGGTTACTCTAGAGAGAGAAAAAAAAAAGGCATCTTATCCGCTCTTAGCTTTGCTGTAGTACTCCGGTAAGTGCTTGCTAACAGCCCTAGTATTTCTGATTAGTATTTAGTGGATTCTTTCCTGCCATCCCCAATTCTCTTGGACCTCCTCCTACCCATCCAAATAGTTTTATGCCACATTCCTTGAAATTTAACATACCTTCTTTTCATCTACATACCAATTCAAAATGAATATTGTGGGGAAAAAAAAAAAACAAGGATGATCTATTTGAATCATCACCATCATTTAGTGCATGCAATCCCTTTCCTTCATAAAGTATCTCAGAACCAAACCACCTGGAACATACTTGTTTGTTATTACTCTCCATCAGGCAGTCTGACTCTTAACCATTTCCTATTTATGTCATTTACTACTGTACATTTAGTCAGAGTTGGATGAAAGCCTGAAATAAATCATTTGCAAGAACATACTCCCAGATGTTTCAAGTTATGAGCGGAAAGCAAAATAAATATATATTCATCTGTATTTATAAATATACTTTATATTTGAATTAGTATTGCTAACAAATTTGATCATAGTTTTTCAAAGCTGTAAATAAAGGTAAAGAGAATTTTGACTCAGAGGTATAGTAGTTTCTATAGCATTTGCTCTGCCTGAATTATACCACCAATCCTTTAAGTTTCCTTTTCTACAGTTTTACTGCAAAGAGTTATTTTTCTCTCTCATGTGGCTTTGATTACTTCATTCTTTACTATTTCCTCACTTTCTAGACTTCCAGACTGTAGACGAGCCTAACAATTTCTAATACAAAGGCAACATGATTCTGCACCTGCCTTACCACGGTGTTATTTGGGCCCCACCAATCTAAAGTTAAGCCTTAAGTTAAAAGAAGTCTGGACATCATCTCATACTTTCCCCTCCCTTTTCTTTGGCATACTTTTATACTCCTCTATACCTATTCTCTTCTAAACTCCTGAGTTTCAGTGGACTTCTTTTAATACAGAACAGTGCTATTTTGGGTTATCAGGTTATGCTTAAGTTTCGAATGACAGTGATATCCTTTCTGTGTAGGTTTGCAGGCTAAATTACCTAATCACTAAAAGGTAGAGATCAGTTTGAATACTAAAAAAAAAAAAGCTCTGTAATTGGCATTGCTTTTAAAGGGGGGGGGGGGGGGGGGAATCAGCAGTTTTGTTACTGCAAAGTAGCTCAACAGTGACAAAGTACATACTGGTGTTTGTAGGTATACACTATGCAACTATATTTATTCCTTAATTAAAGGATAAAAGCAAACTAATATAACAGTTACCAATCAGACAAATGTCATAAAGCAAGAAGCAATCCACAGTTAAGAATAAAAGCCTTCCCAACAGCTTTGGAAAACATTTTGAAAAGTATTCATCTAGATACCGTCTTTTCAAAACATCTAAGTGCATGCAAAAACTGAAATAATTTTCAAGTGAATCTCAACATTCATAAATATTTTAATGTATACAACCCCTTTTTTTGATGTGCTATTCATGACCCCCTGTATTTTTCATTGGTGCACAACAGCATGCAGTTTTGCTAATTCAACTGTAAATTAAAAGTTAGAGAAAGTTTGAGTGTGGAGTTGTTTGGGTTTTTTAATAAAAACAAAACCAATTTATTGTCTCTCCTAGCAGAGAAACAGATTCAGCAAGGAATATTATCTCTTGTTAAGGGAGCTAGCTGAAGGGGCATGTAGCTTGATGTTCCCCCTTGTGTTTATTAGGATTCACTGAAGTAAGGGTCTTGTACGCAGGACTGCCAGTTTATAGCTTGGCTTCCTTAAGAAGCAAATAAAAAACTAATGTACCTCTTGCATTCTGTACATATCTTAAGTTTTGAGAGACAAACAGATATTCACACACCAACATGGTTGTAAATAGACTCTCAAAGGTAAATTATTAAAAACAAGAAGAAAGAAAACAAACTGTAATGCACAAATCTCCTTGGATATTAAAGATGCAGTTGGCTACAAAGCGGTCACGCACCAATAATGAAGGCTGCCTGTGATCATCCCTCAGGCCCTCCCTAAATTTGCCTTGCAACTGCAAAATATGTGAAGTTCCAGCGGGTGGGGGGGGGGGGGAATCTTTTTCAGTCATAACTCATTAGGAACAACGAACTCGGATTAACTGGAAGTTAATCTATAGAAATAAAGAGTGTTAAAATACAGAAGATTGAACAATCAGTTTACATGTAAAAGAAAGATCTTTCCTGAGTATTTCTTGGAGGATAACATATTCAAATACCTTGTTATCTTTATGAAAATAATGGAAAAGAGATGCAATGAGCTGGTATTAAACAAGAGCAGACAAATTGAATTTCCTGATGGGTGGGCATGAAACAGTAAGTAGAAAAGATTATGTTTGGGATATTGCTCCATGGTTCATGCATCAGGGCCATTACATGTGACATGAAATGTCTTTGGCATGCCATTACAGATTAAGTTTTTTGGCAAGTGTAGCTGCTGTTGTATATTCAGGTAGGGAGAAGGGTTTTGCTGCCAGCTTATCGGCTGTGTTGCAAAAACACTTAAAACTGTCCAGCAGCGTAAGGTGGAAGAGGTTTTCAGTGTTTACTGAATCAAGTTCAAGGCTACCAATGAAAAACTATATTGTATGTCAATTACTTAACAGTATATGTTTGAATAATTACTAAATACCCGTCAAGTGGACAGATTTGGGACTGTTTTAATAGCTCCTTTAAGTCATTATTTGGATAACAGAATAAACATGCATGCCTAATTCAGGTTATTCCTGAAAAAGAAGAGCTGAAATATATACTTACACACCAACAAAACTGTATTATTGTCATTATAAAAAAAAAATTTAAAAAAATCCTAGAAAAACAAATGTGAGCTGTTTTGGGTACAATCTGAGCAGAGAAACGAAGGCCCACAGCAGATGAATTATTGTTTTGTTCAAAAAAAGTGATCTTTCTGGATCAAGGAAAAACAAATCAATAGGTTGGCTCTTCTTGTTTCTCCCCTCATCATTCCCTGCAACTAGAAGGATAGAGGAGGACACTACTTGTCCTCCTGATCCCTTAACCAGTCATCCCAAGGCCCTGAAGTCTCTCTTAATTGCCCTCGGACTTCTAGTTGCAACTTCATCGTTTCCTACCTGAAAAATCAATAATGGATAATAATCTGAGGGCCGTACCAAGGTAGGAAGTTTTCTCTTCACATCTTTTACCTGGGCCCCAGGGAGGCAGCAGACTTCCCTAAGAAGTGGGTCTGGTCTGCATATTGGGCCTTCTGTTCCCTTCAGAAGGGAGTCTCCTATGACAATGACCCATCTTTTCTTCTTTATGGAAGCAGTTTTGACGCAGGGCATAGGCCAACTTAACCTTGGCGACACCTCCAAACTAGATGAACCATTGTCCTCATGATTGTTCGGTTCCACTTGCAGAGCCTCATACCTATTATGCCAGGGCACCTGGGGAGGTGGGGTAGTCACAGAGGAGACGCGCCTGCCGCGCCGGGCAGGAACTTGTCGCCATTGCCCCCATCCCTTAAGTCATTGTGTTCAGCCAGGCAGAGAGAGGATAGGGAATCCTCCGTATCATGCGTCCTGTCTGCCTGTCGGGCCTGTCTCAGGGAAGGTAGGGTGCGATTCCAGTAGTCTACCTCTCTCTCGCTCTCCCTGATACTCCTCAACCCACTCACCTCCTCCCGGAGCTCTGTCACTAAGCAGAGGAGTTCCTCTCCCTGGGCGCACCTCCCAGAGGTGTGCTCACTGCTGCCGCCCGGTACTGGCATATGAGCAGGGCACATCCTGCAGCCTGACACCTGGGTGGCAGCGTGTTCCCACCGCAGCTCTGTCTGGGAAGCTGCATCAGTCATGGTGGGTGCAGAGCTTAGAGAGCCCACGGCTTTCTGCCGGGTGGATGCCATTGCTCCCTGGTTGAGCTGGCAGAGCGTCAGCGCCCTTCCTACACACCCTTCCGCACAAACTGATGTGCCACACCCTGTTTGCCCACCCTATTTGCAGCGTTCCTGGTCGCTAGCACTCCCTAAGGGCTTCTTTTGTGTGTGTGTGGAGGCTTGGCTGCCGTTGGTCCTGGCCCTACCCCGTCTCGTCAGCCACTGTTGCGTGAGCTCCCAACTCCTGGCAGGTCTCTCGGCTCCCCCGGTTCAGGAAACCCCCCTGTGCACCACGCTAGGACGCTCTGCTGAGGATCGTCCCGGCACCAGAGCTGCTCACCTCAGTGACTGAGATAAATATTGATATTGATAAATATTGATATAAAGTATTTAAATAAGAAAATAAAACTGCCTGGGTTTGAAAGACTTTGCATGCTTCCTTCAAGACAGGGCTGATGGACTATCAGAAGAAAGCGTTCTAGAGGTTGTGTGGCATTACACTCCAAAGAAATGATAAATGTGAAAAAAACCCCAACACTGAAGGGATATGCTTATTCATCTGCAAATTTTTCTTGAGGTTTCTTACACCTTCCACTTCATGCTTCATATTATATTTTGACAGAATAATCCAATTCTATTAGCTTGCTTTTCCTAAATGTGATAAGCAAGCAAATATTAACTTAAGGAAGTGAATGAGCTATGATTTACTACAACATCAGCAAGCTAATTGACGATGCAATAATGCAGCGATCAATCCGAAATCACAATTAAGACAAACATGGATTCAAAGTATCAAATTACCTTAATATGATATATGAACAAACAGAATGATGAGGCTAAGACTATATGAAACACCCTTGTGGAGATTTTAGAGAGAAGTCAGATTCCTTCTAACTCATGACAGCTTTTTAGGAATATGTTAGGTGCAGATGTGAGCATCTGTAGCCTGTAAGCATCTTCTATGGAAAGGTCTCTTCGACTTAGAACCTTGCCAAAGGTAGTCACCTAGAGCAGGTAATAAAGTCTACTGGTTTACAAGAGGTTTTCAACATCTGGGTTAGATTCACATCGTAAGAATTGCGACAGTCAAACTCCCAAACTATGCCTGGTTTCCAGAGCGGAATGAGGATTCAAAATCCTCATTTAAATATTATAAACTTCCAAGATAAAGCCTGGGAATAATGAGATTACTCGGTTAGACTCACTGCCATCAGCACTGAATGGAGAGTCTGTTTAAAACTATCAAATGGAAAATTGTAAAGAAAAGTTTTTAATCCTGTTCCTTACCAAGATTAGGAAACTTAACTTCATAGTTTCCTCTAGACCATGTTTTCCTATGTTACTTCTGAAAATATTACTTGATCAAAGGCATCACTTCCGTGAAATACGACATCTATTGCTTTTACCCCATCCACAAGGGCAATCATGTCACCACAGAAACAAGTTAGACTTGTTGGAAACAAATCCCAACCCCATCTATGCTGCCTGTTATTTTATACTTGCCTACTTTTAAGTGCTTGCAAATGCAGTGTACTGTAGTTCAATTTAATTACTTTTATTATTATTTATTTTTACATCTTTTGGATATCTTCCAAGAGAAATGTCACCCTTAACTTTTATATCATGAATAGAGTAGCTACTTATCTGGCAGTACTAACAGCTTGTTAATAAAGTTGGAGTTACTGCTCCTATGTGAATTCTTTCGCTTCTGATTCCATTACTCATAAACTTCCCTAGCCTACACCTAATTCCTGATTTGTTCAATATCATGATTTAAAGAAAAAAAAAAATCTCCTCAACACTAGCTGGATGTATACTCAGATGAGAATTTAGAGAGCTTACAAAAGGGTCTTTTTGTGGGGTTTTGGGGCGGGGGGGAAGAAGGGCTTGCTATATACTGCCTGTTAGTAAGGACAATGTTTCATTTTTTATATTGCCTCTTGGGAAATTTCGCTGGAGAAAATACTTCTTGCTCATTATTCTTTATTTTTTCATAGCTTCCTGCTAGCTAGAAACTGTTATCTTTCAGATTACATTAAAGAACTGTTACTTTTTAGGCAGAAGGGGGAAACTATTCCCAGACAAATAACTGGGGAGAACAATGAATAAATACAGCCTTTCTTTGAAACCACTCCTGAATTACAAACTCAATTTATGAGGTTGAAAGCTGGGAATTTAGTTTGACTATGTATTGCATTTCATAGTAAATCATGTTTATTATGTATTAATTTATGTATTGTATATTCATTGATTTATATTATTGTAGCCAATGACCTGCTGTATTCAAGGGACATTTCAAAAAAAGCCACAGAAAAAAAATGTTCCTGAGTCATGGAGCTTGAAGTTTACTTTGAAGCAAGTTACAAGCAAACAAATATTAGAAAGAAAAGGTCTTACAGATACATTTATACGCAAGATGCTGAATCCACTGTGATGAAAGTTTTTTCTTATTAATGCAATATAATGGATGTTTTGTTTCCTGTCTCGTACAGGGCATCAATCTTATAAAACCTTGAAAGACCAGGGTAGCGGTCGCCCAATAAAAAGCATTTAGTTTACTGATCATTTCATGTGTCTTATAATTTTGGGGAGATTTTCTATTTCTGGATCTTGTATTACAGGGTTCCTGTAAAAGATCCCAGCCACACAGTAATCAATTAATAGTCAGTGTTGATATGAAATACACTGCCCTTTTGTAAGTCTTTTACAAGAACCCATCTCTCATACTGCCAGCTGACAAGTTACTCACATCTGCTTAAATATTTACTTATACTAGAATACAACCCTTTTTCCCTAAGTACATTTATAATGTAATTTAAAGATTTAATTCCGTATTCAAAGGGCTGCATTTACACAAATGTGAGGGAAGCAATCACCACTGATAAAACTGTCTACTAGATTAAAAAAAAAAAAAAAAAATCACTTCACTGAAGGAAAAAGCTTCTCTGCATTTCATAACAACTATGCCCTTAAATGCCTGTTACTGCTTCAAATTTTACCCAAATTATTATAGGCATTATTACAACATTGGTTTTTTAGACTCAAAATTCACCTTTAAGACTATCTGCATTAAAGGGGGAGCCCACAGAGCAAACAAAACCTGAAACATTTAAGAACTGTATAAGAAAAAAAGAACATTTCCTATCTAATGCTAAAGTATGTATTTCATACAACTTCCACGAAGCACACAATCTGATTAAAAGGAAGTTTATGTCAATTTGCAAATGTAGGCACGACAGATTTGGTGGATATTTTTAAATACTCTAGCACCAACAGAAACAAACATTCAGAAAGTGACAGATTAAAAATATTTCAGATCATTTGATATAAACTCTGTGAGGCAGCAGGTTAAAGTGAAGAACCAAAACAGAAAAGAACAAACTGGCATCTTGCTTCAGGCAACTGATTAATCATTATTTGATAGGAACCTGAAACTGTATCAAACCAAAATGTATCAGGTTGCAATTGTCCTCAAGGACAATAGAAATTTGTGTTTACTTTCAATGGAAGAAAGGACTAAATCAATAAAATCTAAAAAACATTTCTTCTTCAAAATAGTCCTAAATATAAAAGGTATATTATTATTCATTGGATCTACTATTTCCACCACAAAGACGGGGAAAAAAACCCAACCCAACAAAAAACCCTTATTGCTACTTTTGACTCAATTTCTCTGTAATCGTCAGCTCCAAGACAAGAATAAATACACCTTCCCCCCCCGGCTTGATTTTGAATCGTGTTCCATTTGCAAAGGAAAGTCATGCTGAAGTGCTTTACTTATTTCTTGTGATAAGCCTTGAATACAATGAGGTTATCAAGACATACTTAAGCACAAAAATCAAAGAAGTAAACATAAACAGAGGCAATACAAGTACCAGGAAAAATCTAGTTAAAAGTTCACTTCAAAGGTTTAAATATTCTGCCTAATCTTAGGACAAAAAAAACCCCAAAAAACAGAACAAAACACGACTGAGCAAGAAGCAGTACAGCCATCGGGGACCATGAGGGACAAGATTTCTAACTGCAAGAGGTAGAGGGGTAAAGTGATGCAAACTTTATTTCGTTGTCTCACCACACCCTTGGCTCTAATTATGTTACCTGCAAAACTGGTTAGAGAAGACTGGGGATAAAGTGGGAGCAGATATAGAATAATAAATAAATAAGTAAACTGTTTCTTCTATCTGCATCTCTAGGTTGATTCACTATATTGCAGCTCAGTGAACTTAAATGGCTCACAAGGAATATTTGGTTACATGATTGGTCAGAGGTGCTGTAAGTTTATTTGGCTATTTGCAATCATATGATGGCCAGTTTTAATGTTGTCACTTAGACTGCAAATTCCTAACTACGCAGTGCTTTTTTCTCCTCCATCATAGAACAGGCCAAAAAATAATTATGCTCTCTCACATGAAGGTAGACAGATGTTGATAAAAATTAAGTACAAAAGATTAATTTGGTACTTGACTGGAAACTTTGTATCTGGACAGTTTTTAAGACATAAAACAATGAACAACAAAATGTCCACAAATAAGTCAATTTCTGAGGTAATTGTCTATCACTGGGAAAAGTAGAAAGTGTTCCAATGGCAATCAATATGTCTCACAAAGAAACTGAGGAAGGTCAGCTACTGCATCAGCTCACACTGCCTCGTTATAGTTTCCTTTCCTACTGTTGTTTAGGGATAACAAATTAACAACTTACTTATATGGAAAATGTTGTTGGAAAATAACTTGAAAAGAAACAACTGGACCCAAAGGAATCTCACTGTATTGCTGATACACTTTGATCAGAAGAATGAAAGATGAAAAAACAACATTGACTGTTCCAGGAAATTTTTTTCTCATATACTCTACATCTTGTCATTCAGCCTAACAATTTCTGAATGCTTGGACCAAGTGGAGATGCATTTATTAAATACTGTTTCTGTCCAACTTGCTGTATTGGGTTTGCGTGGCAAGGTTTTGGTAATGGTGGGGCTACAGGGGTGGCTTCTGTGAGAAGCTGCTAGAAGCTTCCCCTACATCTGATAGAGCCAATGCCAGCCAGCTCTAAGACAGACCCACCGCTGGCCAAGGCCGAGCCCATCAGCGATGGTGGTAGTGCCTCTGGGAGAACGTATTTGAGAAGGGGGGGAAAAAACCTGCGCAACTGCAGCCGAGGAGAGGAGTGAGAATATGTGAGAGAAACAGCTCTGCAGACACCAAGGTCCGTGAAGAAGGAGGGGGAGGAGGTGCTTCAGGCGCCGGAGCAGAGATTCCCCTGCAGCCCGTGGTGAAGACCATGGTGAGGCAGGCTGTCCCCCTGCAGCCCTTGGAGGTTAATGGTGGAGCAGATATCCACCTGCAGCCTGTGGAGGACCCCAAGCCGCAGCAGGTGGATGCCTAAGGGAGGCTGTGACCCTGTGGGAAGCCTGTGCTGGAGCAGGCTCCTGGCAAGGACCTGTGGCCCCATGGAGAGAGGAGCCCACACTGGAGCAGGTTTGCTGGCAGGACTTGTGACCCCATGGGGGACCCACGCTAGAGCAGTTCGTGAAGAACTGCAGCCCATGGGAAGGCCTCATGTTGGAGAAGTTCGTGGAGGACTGCCTCCCGTGGGAGGGACCCCACGCTGGAGCAGGGGAAGAGTGTGAGGAGTCCTCCCCCTGAGGAGGAAGGAGCAGCAGAGACAACGTGTGATGAACTGACCACAACCCCCATTCCCCATCCCCCTGTGCCGCTTGGGGGGAGGAGGTAGAGCAAATTGGGAGTAAAGTTAAGCCTGGGAAGAAGGGAGGGGTGGGGGGAAGGTGTTTTAAGATTTAGGTTTTATTTCTCATTATCCTACGCTGATTTGATTGGTAATAGTTTAAATTCATTTTCCCCAAGTCGGGTCTGTTTTGCCCGTGACGGTAATTAGTGAATGATCTCTCCCTGTCCTTACCTCGACCCACGAGCCTTTCGTTATATTTTCTCTCCCCTGTCCAGCTGAAGAGGGGAGTGATAGAGCGGCTTTGGTGGGCACCTGGCGTCCAGCCAGGGTCAACCCACCATGCTTGCAAAAGGCAAGCAATTAGAAAAGATGATGCATGCATGTATTTTTTATTTCAAGTAACAAAAAATGGGCATTATTTTCCATTCGATACATGGCACTTCCTCTAATAATCATCAGTCTTTAACATGAGTTTTCAAAAGACCAGCTGTTTTCTTAACATTGAAATAGCTTGATATGAGCATTACAAGACAAACGCATATCAAGCTCCAAATGTACTTTTATATATAAATGTACTTTTATATATATGTGTGTATATATATATACACACACATACACACACCCACAGAGAATTTTCTCTGTAACCTGGGGATGTGCCATTCAGAATATATTTCTGATTTAATTATTTTAGATTCATCTTTAAAAACATTCATATATATTCTATCTTTTTCAAATACACTAGCTGAATTGCATGATTTCATAACATAAGATATTCTTATCCTTAGTTGCAAATGAAAGGAAAAAAATTGTCATTACAATCAACCTATTTAGTCAGTATTCTCACTTTTACATAGTGGAATCATATGTAGAATCACAGGTTAAGCAAAGGGAAATACAAGCAATAGCTATTGTACAAAGGCAATAGATGACCAGTCAAGATTTTCTGAAGGGCTATGTTGAATTCTAAGTGCTCACAAAGGCCAATTATCTTGAACAGCGTAGTATCAATTAAAACATGCTGTATGTGTAAAGCATTCATTGTTGGTAACTGACCTTCAAGGGAAACGTTCTCAAAGCACAAGAATCACCCGTCCTGCCACACAGGAGGCTGAGGTGGGGCAGGGGCCAGCTTGGCTCAACAGGAAACTCCTGACGGAGCTCTGACACAGAACAGAAACATAGAACAGTAGAAGGATGGCTATACTATCCAGGAGGACGACTGCCCAGGGAGGGAAGTAATTAAGAAAGTCAAAGCTCAGATGGAGATAAAACTGGCAAGGGATGTGAAAAGCAATGAGAAGGGCTTTTATAGCTACAAGGACAGACAAAGGAAGATTAAGGAAAATGTAGTCTGCTGCTGAAAGGAGGACGGAACCTAACATCAGAGGCTGAGATACTCTGTGTCGCCTTCATCTCAACCTTTGCCATTGCTGTCTCACAAGCAGTTCGGGCAACTGACTGATGTCACTGCGAGGCCTCTATTTCATCAAAAAGCTGTGGGACTCAAGGGACATCTCCAATGCCTGGAAAAGGCAAAGAATATGCTCATCTTCACAAGAGTGAGGAAAGCTTGGTGAACTACACACTAGCCAGTCATCGCTTCTGTTTTCAGGAAGATCACAGAGCAATTCCTTCTGGAAGCCATTTCCAGGTACATAACAGACAAGAAGGTGACTGGAAACAGCTAGATTGGACTTATCAAGGGTAAATTGTGCCTGACCAACCTGACTGCCTTCTCTAATGGGATGACTGGCTCTGTAGATGAGGGGAAGGCAATGGATGTTGTTTACTTTGGCTTTAGCAAAGCATTCAATACAGTCTCCCACAGTCATGGTATCTTCATTCATGGAGATACTCAAAATTCAGTTGGACGAGGTCCCATGCAGCTTGAATTAACTTCTACGCTAGCCCTGCTTTGAACAGGATGTCAAACTCAATGCCCCTCTTAGCATCTCCCTCCAACCTAAATTACCTTATGATTCTATGGTTTGTCTTGTACTCATAAATGTTCACCCCAGACATGTTAGCAACAAAAACAGAAGAAGCAATCTGAAGAACTTCTGAACTTCTAAGTTAAAATTGCTAGTAGCAGAAGAAACAAGCTTTATCAACAGACAGGCATTAGCAATAACATAGGAGAACAACAAGCGGGAAGAAACAAGTCATCAATATTTCAAAAATGTCTGGAATTATACTTCAGTCATTTACCAAAATACTAAAAAAGTTAATGGGACACTTAGAGAAAGCATGCAGGCATTACAATAGTCTGAACTGGACAAATTTAATAAATATGCATGTTCTAGGGAATATCTGGAGATGCTGTGTATCCTCAGTCTTTTCTGATTGCTCCTGAATTCTTATCAGTAGTTAAGACTTTTTTTTTACAGTAAATTCCACAGATGAAATGAGTTTCAGTGTCTTTTGCCTTTCGGGAAACTTCTCACAAGCATAAAAATGCTGCAGAAAATCTTAATTCTTTTTAGTAATTTTTTCCTTATAGAAAAAAAAATTACTGTACTGTGAACTTTTAATGCTTGTCCTAGGCCTTCCTCAAGTGTCTGGAAAAAATTAAATCCCTAAACAAGAATCTTTATGCCACTAAAGTCTACAAGGTTCTGCTCTAGTGGATAAAATAAGTCAAGAAATTCTCAAAAGACCTAATTACAATTACTACTGCTACTACTGTATATATCTGAACAAGTGAATTGAGTGAAGCACAAATGATGCTAAGGAAAAGAAAGTGTCTCCTTAAGCTACATAAGCCTCAGATTTCACTTTTTTATATTGAAGCATTACTATTTAAATTAGTATACATCATACATATGGTCCAAATTCATTTCCTTATTTAATAATTTTTTTTAAAAAAAGGAAGGAGGCTTAGAAGATAAAAGGACAGATAAAAATTTTAAAGACCATAGCATCAGATGGATATAATTAACTATTTAGACCAACATGTAGCATTAGAACAGTATCCTAGCAAATTTTTTTGTCCACCTTCTAAAATTATAAAACAATGCAAGAAATTAACCCTACTTCTCCAGAAATTCAGAAAGACTATTTGTGGTCTGTCTTTTCTATTTGGAATGCAAGTTTAATATTCCAAACAGAATACAGAACTTGACAGTTCTGTTTTGATAAACTAGATTAATTTACAGAGACTTAGTCTTTGGGATAATTTTCCACCCTAGAAAAGCATTTTATTGCAGTTTGTTATTATTAGGTAAAACGTAAATATCATATAAATATCCTAAGAAGAACTGACCATACATAGGTTTGTAGAAACTCCAAAAGCAGAAAGGTCCCCAGTCCCTGAAACACCTGCTGGATTGTGACTTTTGCCAGGAGAAGTAACAGAAGTTTGCATCTATAATGATTTCCCCTTAACACAGAAGGCACTTTATGTCAATTAGGTAATGAGACATTAACGTCTTGCAATACATTAATTTGTTGAGTGTATTTACACCACAAGATGAATGGTTTTGATGAGATGTTATCAGAACATGACAATCTCATACCAAGGATTGTAAGAAAGTATGCGTGAGGTTATTGTGATCCTCAGTAACAAGTGACCACTAGTTCACATCTACATAGTGCCTAGCAGGAGGCACTTACTCTTGATTTGTCCATAGCTACTCCTTGTATCAAAATTTTAAAAAGAAGGAGAGTCCATTGAAACTGATTTAGTATATAAATAAAATACAAAAGACGGATTATATTTGAAAAAAGCAGAGCAGTTACAATCTGCTGAAAATACACAAAACCTACTCGCTCAAGATCAAATCTAGCAGAAGAAAAGGGTTCAGCTACAGAGAGCGTTTTAACTGTGCCAAACACTTTCACAACAGCCTCTTCCCCTCCTATTAAATAACAACAACAATAATAAAATCAAGGCAAATCTGCTGTCTGCTTTGAGTACTGTCTAGTACGCAGAAGGCGGCAGGTATTTGTACACTTACATATAAAGAGTAAAGTAAAGGAGATTCTGGCAAATAAAACCCAGATAATATTTCTCAGTATAACTGATTACGGTAGCTTATACAATTTACACCACTGTTCCATATCCATAGAGAAGTATTTGCAGAAGATGCATACACGTGTATATAGCATTAGCCAGAGGATTATGTGTAAATAATAATTAACAGTAGTTTGCACAAGCAGTCTCAATAGCTTCATTACTCTGATTGCTATAGCTATTTCAGCGCTTAAAAATAAAATTGAACTGTCCTAATCTTTGACAGATTCCTAAAACAGTAAGAATTGGGTTTCTGGAGCTTTGTTATAAGTACAAATGAAGTAAATTCATACTGAAGAAAAATTTATTCTCAATTCAAATAAAAATTCTTCCGTGACTAAATACGCCACCTGAACAATCTACATTGGGAAGCATGTGAATAAAGTATTTCACTAAATGTTCCTAAAACAGGACCTCATTTAAAAGAGGTAAATTAGAAAATATTTTGGGGAAAAAAAATTAGGACAATTCAGGCCAAATAAGAATCACCTCTTAAGTACAGGCATCAGAGATGCACTGAAACCTAAACTAGACAGGCTACTCTCACAAATACTTCTAATGAAATTCAACCAAGTAAAAAAAAAAAAAAAAAAAAAAAAAAGAAGGGGGGGACACGGGACAGACAAAAAAAATAAAGCAACCCTCCCCCTGGTCAACCTCTAGAGTTTTTGTATACTATGGGCTTGCATTACAAGGCTTCTACTTAGCCCTAAACGCCACTAACATAAAATGTAAATGCAATCCTAGAAAGCCGTTTTGCAGAAAAATTAAGGTCCTCATGGGAACTGGCTGAATCTGAGGCAGCATTGTGGCCTTACAGCAGAGAAGGTTGAATGCACACTGGGCTATGTAAAACTGTAATAAGCAGGTTAAAGGAAGTGATTCTTCTACTCTACTGGTACTTCCAAGAGCACATCTGCAGTTCTGTGTCCAGGTTGGGCTCTCCAGTATAAGACAGATATAGACACACTGGAGTCAGTCCAGCAGATGATACTAAGACGATGAGGAGGCTGGAGCACATGACAGGCACAAGATGAGAGAAATGAGTTTGTTCAGCTGTAAGAAGAGAAGGCTCTGCAAAGACCTAATTGCTGTCTATGATATAATGGGAAGGTGTAGAGAAGACAGAACTAGATTCTTCTCAGAGGTGCACAGTGATAGAACAAGAGGTGATGGATGAAAATCGGAACATGGGAACTATTATTCAGTTATTTATTTGCCCACCACAAGTGTGATCAAACACTAGAAAATGGACCCAGAGAGGCTGAAAAAGGCCCTGTGCAACCTGCTCTAACTTGATCTTGCTTTGAGCAGAAAGTCAAACTACATAATCTCTGGAAGTCCAACCAACATAATTCCATGAACTTAGACATGGATAGCCGGCAACATAGTGTTGATATTGTATAGAAAGTTTAAAAATAATCATAAATCAACCCGGGTTCTGTCTTTGCAGGTAGTAGAACTTAGATCATCAGAAAATGCATTGCATGTCTGTACATTCGAAATTTTGGCACCACAAGTCTTGTGGTGATTCCTTCATAACCAGTGCTTTTAATCCAAGATTTTTCTTCATTTGCCCCTTTGTTCTTTAAGTTATCAAAATAATGGACATAGGTAAAGCATTAGCTATTATAACCATACATCATATAGCCATTATATTAAAGGCTAAAGGATGGAATAACCATTTATTTCTATAGAATACACGTTAATGTAGAAAATATAAAACTATTATACCTTGAAACTCAAGAGATTTGCCCTCTGTACAAAGATACACAGATAAATCTCACAGAATTCCTCTCTCCTTAACTAGCAATCAATAAACATGGATAAAATGTAGCCATCTAGATTGTATTTCATCTCCTTATCCAAACAGTTATCAACACCCAATCAGTTATATCCACGCAAAAACACTGAAAAGAACAAGTGTTACTGAAATCATAATATGAAAACGTGTACCATTAACACTATATCATATAGTCCAAAGTTCATGACACCGAGAAAAGCCAGTCAAATTATTATCACTATCTTAGTATCACTCACTATATTGATATATCTGATATATCAATATCAGTGATATATATCACTCTGATTGATATATCAATATCACTTAAGACTATTTAAAGTCTTAAGTACAGCTTTTTGCTGCAAAATGAAGATCTCTCATATATAATTCAGTAAAACCCTCACTCCTGAATTCAACACTTCACTCCTACAGAATTACTTACAGAAACTCATTCTAAACCTGAAACAATGCCAATTTCATCTGTTCCTGGCACTGTGATGTATACATAATAGTTTCTTTTCTGCTTTTGGTTCACTTGGACAGGCCACAAAAATATTCCAGCTTTATTATTAGAAGAATTGTTGCACTTCGTATTTAATTTCTCACATTTACCCACTGAAAACCTGAAATATCACTTTTTCCCACCCACCACCACCACCACCCCACCCCCACCGGTATTACTCAGACAATCCATAGCAATACATGATTCTCTTATAAATACTCTCCCTGGAAATTCAATTATAACCACTGAAGAGCAACAGGCCATCAGCCAGATCTTTAGGAAGTCAAAAGGAAGGAAAATAAAAGTAAGCAATTGGAAGTATTTTCATTCTAACATGCCTTCTAGAAAACATTTGCCCTCTAGCTCCTATCACTTTCACAGCAGTTTAAATACATACTTGAGGACAAACTTTCATCACAATATTTGGACATTGCCAGTCTGAAGTCTGTTTCAAGTAGTTACAATGGAGTCGATTTCCAAATTCAGATATCCACATTTGAAAATGTAAACCTTGGATTTATGAAAAAGTAAATGCACTGAAATATCTCATGATGACTATTCCTCTTCTTGACAAGTCTTCACGCAGATGCGTTGGCATACTTCCTAATTATAAAAGAATTGGTGATTTGCTTACGGAAAAAAAAAAAGAATATCAGCAAATTTAAAATGAATAGTTAAATACATTGTAGTGAAAGTTTTCTAATAAAGTAAACTTGGTATGAAAATTAAGGTTTAAAGTAGTTCTTCCTCCATCACACTGAAACTGAAAGTCCTTGTGATTACATGACAAATTAAGCCAGCTACTGGCAACACACAGATCAGTGAGCCACAGCTGTATGGTAAACAGTGGTATTTCCAAGTGATGTTAATATTCTCTAGAGACATAATGTGACATTCTAGGCATCTGTTTTCCCTGTACACTTCCTATGGTGCAGCTAATTATGGCTTCCAGAGAGCCACTAGGAAAGGTGACATTAAACCCATTAAAAAAAAAAAAACTTAGCTGTTTAAAATTAAATTTTTAAATTCCTTCATAAAAAAGCCATACCCTGACATCAACCACACTGGATGACTGGAAATAGTAATATAAGCATCTAAGTGAACTTCATGAGTTCTGTCAGCAATACAGAGCTCATCTTGAAAGTCTCAGCCTTAGCATCACAGCATCATTAAGGCATCAGCCAGATGAATGTAGACAGGTCCATTCAGGTCTTGATTTTAACACGTTTTTCAGTATCACGCCTGTTTGTTGTGCGTCAACCAACAGACAAGGTTTTTAAAAGAGGAAAAATATTTTCTAATTATCCATATGTCTCAACCACATTAACAGTTGAGTTTGCAAGTTACAAACTGGAGGATGATAGCTATCAGTGACCAAAATCTAAATAATTCTGGAAACATTAATCCAATTTCCTGCCATAGAACAAAACATGAAGTTAACTATAACATGAGAAATACAGAGAAGAGGAGAGAATTAAAATTGGGAGAAAGAAGAAATAAGATTATGTATAATGTTTTGCAGACATTACTCACCAAAAATAGAGTTCTGAAGTTGCTCAGATCGCCAAAGAATTCTTCTATGGTTATTGCTTTGGGATCAAAAGCGAAGTATTCTCCCAAATTTTCATACAATTTAGTCATGTTGTTGTGCATGTTGGACAATTTTTCATATTGTTCTCGGGCACTCTCAGCAAAGCTGTAAGGTTTTGTTAAGGAAAATGATTCAAATGTAATCCAATCTAACAGTAAAAAAAAAAGTAAAGAAAACTCAGTACAAAGGTTAGAACTGGAAAATTTTCTAGTGCTGTCCTGCTTTCAAATATGACATTTTTATGTATTAATGTTTACATGCCTGCAAGCTCATATCAACGTAAGGTGGTGGCACACTTTTCCATTAAATGATCCCTTTCCAATGGTGAAGATTTGCCATTAATAGACTTTACTACTGACTTTATAAAATTTCCAAATATCTTGGACATTTTCCTTCTAATAAATGATTAATTTTGTAAAACACATTCTGTGAAAAGACATACTGAAAATTAGATTGCTGTAAGAATCTGACTATAATGCCCCACTCTGTTCAAGTGATGTCATGTCCCCCATATTATGTACATATATTTTATCTGTAAAATCTGCATTATGCATAACTACCAATGACAAAATTATATAGTATGACATCTTATTTTCTTTGCCTTTTATTATAGATGCGTCTTCTTTGTGGATTCTTTAATGCCTAGCCACATAGCTCAGCTCATGCCTCAGGCTTCCTGTACTAGGTACACTTATTTGGGGCGCTCTCTCAACTACGTAATCTCACAGAACTTATAAAAATGGCATGTCCACTCACCTGCCCCAGTTAACTGACAAACAGCTTTGAAAAATTATTAGTAAGAAAAACACCATGGAACAACAGAAGTCTTTTTTTCCATTAGGAAGTATGGAAGTCTAGAAGTGAAACCGAGATTGACTTCCATCCCAGCAGTCATCATTAAAAGTTTGGCATAACCCTTTCAAATAGAAAAATGTGGCATTCTTCCCCCATATGAAAAAAATATTTTTAGAACAATTCATTTGCAAACATGGGAAGGATGAAAGCTACTAAGGGAAATATTAGTTTGCCTCGAAGCAAGTAAGTTTCAGTCTGCTGTTTTCTTCTGTTGTGGTTGTTTATATCCACAAAGATATGAAGTCCCAAATCACTGTTAAAAAAACAGCTAGTACACGATTAAACTAGTTCTGCTGATACTGAATTGTAGCTGATGAAAGTGTTGTGCTGTACATATCAAAACCCAAGAACAAAAGACACAAGTTATTCCCTGAACTACAAAAATAAATCACGCAGCCTAGCTCCCTGTGGCTTTTACTTGTAATGACTCTCTTCCATGCGGATTCTGATTCTTAATACAGCAGAGCTCATGCTTCAACCTTTCCCCATACTTGAGTCTCTAATTTGAGACTCTGCCTAGTATCACATTTCTAATTACTCAATATCTTTGAGATCCCTATCTCTCTGCAAAATAACAACCAACCTGGAAACTAATTAGGGGAAAGACACATACAGAGAAATCGTATAAACAATTTATTTTTGAGATTAGACTAAACCCAAAAATGATTCTTCAGAAAATAGTCAACAAATTGCAGAATAAAGAAAGGAAATTCAGGTGGATGTTCTATTCATAACATTTCCATAGTGTTTGGATACTGTCGAGTACTTAAAAGACTGTCATTTCACAAGCTACATGCAAGAGTAACAAGGCTGAAAATATCTTCCATTGGAAAGAGGCCTAATATTTCACTTGGATTTTCCTGCTCTAACTGATGGGAGGTATGTAAACAGTCATTTAAAAATTGCTTTTTAGAAGTATGATCAAAAACTTTATATAATGTAAGTTTTCCTCCTAAGAAACTTATTTTCCAAGCAATCCTCTCTTCTTCATTAAAGCCTCAGTAGCATAACAGCTGTATTCTTTTGTCAGCTTGTAATGTTCATTTAGAAAGGCAAAAAGAAGAAACCAACATGATGGATCTTAATATATAAATATCAAGATTTTGAAACAGTAGTATCTACCTATATAGTTTCATACCAGTGCAAACACAGTAGTAATACCTATATTTTCAGTTTTATTGACATGAAGTTTAACCTGCTCCGTTAGAATTTCAAGCTTGGACTGTTGAATCGCTCATCTTAATACAAGACAAACTTGATATAGTTCAGTCTTCAATGACATTTAACTGTACAAAAGGAAATGAAAGTTTAATGGCAAGAATACATTAAATAGGCAATAATGGCACGTTACTGAATTATTGAGCACAGTCTAAAAATTTTAGAAAAACATGAATTGCCTTAGAGTCAGCAGACTACTTACTGTCTTGAACAACTCACCAAAAATACTAGGAAAAAGAAATAAGAAAGTAAATTATTATAAAAATTGTATCTGTGGTTCCTTTAAAAACCACCTCATACAACATAATAAAAACCAAATTAATATACTGAAAATGACTGAAAAGTCTGAAAGAAAAAACCTTCGAACATTCCAGATTTGAAATTAATTCTTTGAGACAAAGCTCTCAGAGTCAAATTCTCCATTCAGGTTGCACATTCAACATGAGAAATAACAACAGTAAGCACTAAAAAGAAAAAAACCCAATACTGCTACTGAAACTAGAATATATTTTAAAGTAACACTGTAGAAACATAATACTGTAATTTCAACATTATTATTTTTTATCTAATAAGTATCAAACTGCATATAAGAAATACCATTAACAGATGGCTTGTAAGACAAAAGAATGTTGGTAAGACAGATGAATATGATGAGCAAAGAGAGAATAGAGTATTTTAGCTATACTTAATTTTGAAGAAAACAAGTCAGTGCTGTAGAGACAATAGTTTCCATTCATATACTATGTCATATTAACAAAGTTGCTTTGTCACACTCTATATGCTTCACAGAATCTTCATACTTATATTAGTAACTTGAAACATCACCCTGAAATGTAATACTTCAAGTCATCGCAGACTTAGTCAATACAATAATTCCAGAGAAGCAAAGCCATACTTGCCTACACTACTTCATGAAAAAACTTCATTGAAAAATCTAAGCTAGCAAAACTTTGCATAATAGAAATACTGAATTCCAACAGTTTTCATTAATATAGATTGAAGCTCTAATGAGTGCTCATTTAAAAACTGTAAACAAGGTTTCATTCTTACTATTCTGAACCAAAACAAAAATCACAGAACTATCAAGTGTAAAGACGCTTGTTCAACTAAGAGAAATTACTTTATTCACAAGCTTGTTTTTCCACATACACACATTTTTTTTACTTTCTTTCATAACCATAAGAAAATTCTAAGTCAAGACTTTACTGTAAATACTATTATTTGAAAAATTAAAAAAAAAAAAAAAAACAACCAAAAAAACCCAACAACAAACCAAACCAAACAAACAAAACCCACCCCACTTGGAAACATTTTTCCATCTTCAGTACCATACGTGTCTCCCCCAAGTTCCACATAAACCAAGAAAAATGGGTTTATAAATCTGAATATATGGAGAGTTATTGCTTTACTAAGATTAGGAAATACACCACTGCAACGATAACAGAACCATATCTAACCACCATCTAGGCAACTTTGTACATACAATCCTTACTGAAGTTTTTTAATACTTATTTTAGTGGTTACTAGGTAAAGGAAAGTTTATGCCCTTTAATCCATTTCCTTTTTTCATTTTAATACTACTGCAGAAGGCAAGTACACCTAACTACTCTGAGATTTTTTTAAGTGTCAAGTTTGTATTTTTGAAGAAGTATTATTTCAGTTTAAAATTTACAGATGTTTTCTGAAAGTGCTATCCTATTTCGTTGGCTTTAACACATCATTCTGAGATTAATAAATAACTAAATAAATCACTGTTCAGTAACTGGTACCAAATAGTTAATAATATATGCTTTACCATGCAATCCAGTAAAATCCTCTGCATGCCATGTCTCTAAAGAACTCTAAAGACAATTAAAATGCAAACGAATAACAAAAGAAAACTTCATGTCTTAAATTACAAAGATACAGGTAAATGCAGACCATTAACTTCCATTATCCTTATTGCTTTATTAACATTTGTTGCCAAATTTCAGTTATCTACTAATTCTACTTTTTCCTGTCTCTTCTTACTATTAAAAGAGAGGCTGAGAAACCTCCACACCTTTTTTTTTTTTAAAGGATTATGTTAATGTGTTTGCATTACAAATGCCAACTTCAGTTTCCATCCGGTTCTGTGGTTTGCTTGACAAGGACCACCACCAGGAAGGGGAAAAAAAATGTTCAGATACCCAGATGGATAAGGATTTCTGCAGTGAGAATATTAAGTGTAGTGTCAGTATCAGAATACAGGTAACTATTAGTACAGCTGTAATGACTGAAAACATCTTTTCTGTAAGTAAATAAATGATTTTTTACACTTTGAAATGTGACCAGATGACTACAGTTTGCTGGCATTTCAGTGCAATGCCTAAATTTAATTCACTAAATTAAGCAAGCAATGGATACAAACGTTACCATGACACTATGCTACCACATTATGTCAGAGATAAAGAATCACTAATTACCATCAATAGCAGAATTAAATTCTTTATGTCCATATTAGGACCACTACTATGGTACTTCCATGCTTTCTACTGGTTTCTTCCATGTAAACAGATGAGAAAAAAACATCAGAAAAATCAAGGTTAAAGGCCTCAAATCAGCTGGAGGGTAAGTCATCACTTCTACCGTAACATATTGATGTGAAATTCATAGCAGATATCAATAACTTGAATAATAAAGTACCTGAACACAGAAAAAAAACCTCACTTGCCCAAAGGCAACACCTATTACTGTCAGCATTTTCAATGAAAATGAAAGCCAACACTGAAAGCTTGGCATTCATCAACAGTAAGTGTGCCACAGTGGAAAGAACATTGGTAATTTAACTATAATTATAAAAAAAAGCACTGGTGTTCCAGCAGTTAAGGAGGCCCCTCTCCAGGGCAGATAGTCACTATAAAAATGGATTTTAAGGGATGTTCACCACAGGTCTGAAACAGTAAAACAAACAGACCACAGAGTTGATGTCTTTGATACCTCCAGAAAAAGAAAGAATGGACTGCAAACAAGGAGATACCTGCCAGAAACTTCTTAACACTTTCCAAAAGCATTTCAAAGACTGAATAGAAGTTCTTTTTGACATGTCCTTCCAGCTACTGGTTACAGGAAGCTGAAAACAGGTGAAAGCAGCATTCCATTGGGAGATTTTTTCATGTAATGCTTGATTCTCAAAAGTTTGTGCTGACACAAAAAAATTCATTTAAGAAAAAGGCAGCTAGCGTTATGTTACAGATGGACTAACTCCTAATAGAGAGCAAAAACACAACGACAAAAGAAAATAAAGGCCTACTGGGACTAGAGATGGAAGGTGTTCTCATTTATAAATATACTCAACCTAAAGGGAAAGAATCAATGTATTTAGCATATTATAAAAATTAGCATTAGTACTCATTTACTGTTCTGAAAATTGACAATTTCCATCAGAATGTTCTGTGTCTCAGATAATACAGTTTAATTAAACTGGCTTATTAAAATTTCCGTGACAAATTATATGTTTGAATGTTTCTCTCCTGTCCCGAGCTGAACCATGGAATTAACATCAGCAGTACTTGAAGCAGGAGGAAATGCAGCCGCATATCACAACGCCACCTTATTATTCTGGAGATACACATACACACTACAACTCTTTAAAGCAACAGATACATCTGGAACAACTAACATACCAATAGTTGAGGCTTTGATAAAATTACAACTTTGTTATTAATCCAACACAGAGTATATACATTTCAACAGTATAAAACCAGTCTATTATCTTTACTGTGTATTCTCTGTTTTGAAGAAATAGAAGTTAGTATTACTTCTGTTAAGTAACTGTCAGTCAGCTCAATCCATAACGTGTTACTGCAGACACTGTGGGAAAATTAATAAACGTTCTGAAAAACTGCCTATTCAAAAAGCTTGAAAGTAAAGTTGTTGGGAGACTAAAATGACATAGTTGGGGGAGAACTAATTAGGCAGAATGAATTATGTAAATAATCACACAACAGCTGATTTTTGTTTGTATGCCTTTATGATGTATTAGATAAAGCATACAAGCGTGGGATTAAAAAACATTTGTGACACCACTCATCATAAATGTTGCATTTTACTAATAGCAATGTGTGGATCACCAGATCTGCTTGCAAGTTAACCTTCCTCATAGGTGGCACTTGACATCCTCAGCAGTAAGAAATTAGCATCAAAAGGAAATTAAGTGTACAGTAGAGCAGGCAAGAAATCAGAAAACAGTTAGAAGAATCTGCTTCCACAGAGGGGTCGACATTTATACCTAAAGGTACTTTAATGAAAATTCACAACCTAATTCATATTTGGCCTTCTATATTTCTGAGTCTGAATCAAGTGTTGAGTAACAGCCAAGCTGAGCTTAAATGGGTGACTGAGCACCGGAACAGGTTGTCCAGAGAGGTTATGGAATTTTGGAGATACTCCAAAGCCATCTGGACACAGTTCTGTAAGCCTGCTCTAGATGGCCCTACTTGAGCAGGGGGGTTGGACAAGACCTCCAGAGGTCCCTTCCAACCTCAACCATTCTGTGATTCTGGGAAATCTAAACGAACAAGGCTTTGGTTACTCTGTTGATACATAATTTCAACTCCAATATGTAACATCTCAAATAATTTCTTTCCCTCTAAGCTGGATATATAATGCAACTTCATCCCATTAAAAAAATCCCAAATTTACAAGTAAATTTTACACACTGTACTTTACCCAAATATAGCTTTTCCCAGTCCAAGCATGCCAAAATTAAATCAGATTATGGGAACTGCTGAAGAGAAACATAAAACACTAAGAACAAACCAGTTGTCAGAATTCTCACTATGAACTATAAACACCCAGTTTTAAAATTACCTTGCTGAATAGTTCATTATTTCAACAAATCAAATGGTCTTTATTATTTAAACTTGTTTTTCAATCAAATGGATTATTCTCATCATCAGAATTTCACAAGATACTAACAGTTCAGCTAAAGCAAGCATAAGGACCAAATAATTGAGTTTGTTTATCTGCACTAGGTTTGATTTAGCTTCCTATCCGCACGTAATCCAACTCATCGTCTGACTTTACAAAAAAGAACCAAATCCATGCTTCAAACTCATCCGTGAAAATAATGTAATCCCTTGACACGATCACCTAAAATTAAAACCGTAAGTGGACTGCTTGCTAATCTATTGCCATACACTATTCACAGGGCAAAACACTTCCCCCCCCCCCGCCCCCTGCCCCACTTATCTACAACTAATATTAAAGAAAAACACTTTAACAAGAAGACAAATATTTTTGTAATGATTTCTAAACAACTACCACTAAGTGTGAAAACTTACTAAAAATATTTCAACCATAGAAACCACATTATCATTTCAAAACTCTTGCATAACATTTCAGAGCAGGATTCTGGATCAAGGAACTGCCAAAGTAGGCAAAAAATATGTTTTATATGGCTAGAAGAGAAAGTTTGATTCAATAGCGTTGTCATCTTTAACGAAGGATGTACCAGTGCACTTAGTTTCTAATCTCCAAGCTCATTCATAATTGAGCATTCTTTGAATTGAACTGGAGAAACACAAACAGAACTTATTAGCTGAAGACAGAAATTCAGCTTTAATAACAGTAAGTCATTTACACTGATAGCTTTATTTTCACCTGCTATCAGTATGTAAACAGGCAGATGCTAACAGTTTTATCATTCACACTACATACATAATGTACCTCTGTGACTACACAGAAGACAAGACTTCTGGAGCATACACAGATAATTAATAATCACAATTATATACCTAATCTGTTCTTCCTGTTGAAAGCCTTTGTTTTCTGGAAAAAAAGAAATAAATTAAAAATCGCAGACATCTTCATTACAATACACTTCATCAACCCAAATTAGAACCCAAAGAAAGCAAGACCCATAGAAGGAGCCCCATTTAATCTGTTTACACAAAATCATGTACTTCTGAGGAGCTTAAAGATTCACTAATAAAATACCCATAAGAAGCTCAGTGTGAGAATTTCTTTCTCATTATAAAGCAAATTACCTCATCATTCAGCATTCTGACAGAACAGCCCAGAAAAGAAAAAAAACCCAACAACCAAAACACAAAAGAACAGTTGCTTCTCAGTTATCATACAGCAAAGAGGTCTATTCCTCTCCCTGGCCTTCATTACCTGAGGAAGTCCTTAACTATCAGAATTCTTTAATACAACTGCATTCACTGTGTACAGACATATTTCAGCGTTTGTGTTCATGAAAATGAAGCACAGAAAGATCATAACCATCTGATAACAATGCTAGCTGTGACCTACTCCTCCTCCCTAAATTGCAGAATCACACTTAAGTTCATGCCACTTAAGATGAGGCTTTCTGACTTGTCCCTAAATAGCCATAAAACTTTCATCTTGAGAAACACTAGAAAAATCTGTCAATGTTTACTTACCCCTAGCTCTACGTAATCATATAAATTCCTAATTTTCATGCATTCAAACTTCTCAGTAATGAAAAGACTATTTCCATTGATTCTATATACACCACTTTACTATGCACAAGAGAAAGCTTATGTCAACATAATTTCAATACTGTCTTTTTATTTATATTTCTGTTAATCAGGATGCAAAGATCAGCGCTCATTTCTTTAAAAGTCCCATAGGAACTCTCTAGGCAAAAACTGATAAACAAGGGCCTATTTTATAAAATATTCAGTCCAAGGAACAAAGCTCCATCCACAGGCTATTTCTTAAATCGGTTTATATTGGAAAAGTCTGCTCAAAGACTTATGATGCTGATTTAGGAATTTTCTGTGGTAGTATGAAGAAGAAAACTTTAAAAGTAAATAAGAGCACTTGGCTCCTCAGACAGAACACATAAAAGGTAGCATTTATAAAGCCACAGGCTAGAGAAAAGGGAAGATCTTGTCTATCTTAAATAAAAATATTTTTTTAAATTTGAAAAACTGCATTAGAGCTAGGTATTAACCTAAATTAACCTAAAAACACCAATATCTTTTTTTTCTTCAGAGAAAAAGACAGTTGATGACCTCAGAAGTTCAGGGTTTTTTCCATAATTGTAACAGGGAAATCATCCCCAAAGTCCATACTCCCATTTTTAACAGTAGACAGAAAGATTAAAACAATTTCTAAAAGCTCTAGAACTGAAAGCAAAACAAACCTTTCACATCCTGACAAAAACAAAGCTTTATTTCCACTGATGAAGTCACCAGGATTTTGAAACTGCTTTTGCAAAAACATGCTGAGAGGAATTGAATTTACTGACACTGCCTGACAGGTGAAAAACATCCTTTTAAGAGAATGGCAAAATGCCATTCATGAATGAAAGAAGTGGACTATTTAGCTTCATTTGTTCTGAAATGGAAGTTGTGAGCGCTGTTAAAAATAAGAGCAAGAAGATTATACCAGATGAAGAATGAAACAGCTACAGGTATAGATATAACTTCACACTTCAGTGTATATTGGTTACAGATTTCATGGTCTTTCCTCGCAGTTCTTAAGCCTTTTTAGACCTACAGCACGTACTTCAATGTGATGATGGCATGAAGAGGGGGTAACTGATGGGAGTGCCAGAACAATGGATACTAGAAGATGTCAGGACAGAAGAAAGGCAAAAAGAGTCTTATAAAATTACAGAAGAATGTAAAGAACTCTCCAGTTTATTATTCCAGCTTGGTAATGCTTCACAGGTTATTTTCCTATACTTGTACAAAATTCATGGATCTTCGCTCAGATCCTTCACAGTCATGGATCACCTTTTTGCCTGGAAACCCATACTAAGAAGTCTGAAAAGTAGTCACTCCCTATAAACTTTATGCAGGTGCTTTCCAGCACCTTTTACAACAGAAGTCATCTAGTTCTTAACTCAATTCTCGTTTGTGATATTTTGGTTTAAAAATAATTTGATACAGTATGAAGAATGGTATTTGTAGCTTTTTCAAACTCAAATCTCTCTCATTTTTTGTGGTGACAATCAATTAATTATAATCACTATTCATGCATTAATTAGAAAGCAACACAGAAGACATGATAGTCAAGAATATATCAAACAGAAAATGTTGCAAGAGTAACGGATTTCTAGCATATCTTCCCTGGAGAACAATTCGATAAAAATCTGTTTAGATGAATAAAAACAAGAAAGAAAACAAGTAAATTGCAGCTAGTACAAGCAAAATGATTCTGCAAAATTTGTTTTGCATATTATATTCAAATTAATTAAATGTTACTGTTTCAAATAACACAAAGCATTGACAAACAATGTTCTAACAACAATAAAAAAAAATTCGTTGATACCTATTTCAGCAAAGCCATGGTAAGGTAGCCACTCCTAGAAATATATTAGCTTTGGAACACACAATGAGATGCCTTAAACAATAATTACAGCTTTGTGTGCCCTAAATCTTTCAGAGAAACTGCAACCACATTCACTTTCTCTTTGATCATGCAGGTTTTCCTCACTTCATCTGGATTTAATTAAGAGAGCTATGTTTGAGCTGTCAGTTGTACCCTGTTTTAACAAGCTTCAATCAGCAGATCTGATGGTTACTTCGTCTAGATAAAGTTTTTCAGTAAAGTGTGGGGAAGGAAAAGAGAAGCGACTCCTTATATTTCTAGGTTTTCTTTAATGCAGCAGTGTCAGAAGTCCTCATTTTCTTGTTTTTAGAAATCTGAAAAAGTTCAGATCTATGATGTTTCAAGAGACTTGATGTTCAAAATCAAGGAGGAAAAGAAATGATTTTACATCACCTGATAAAAAAACATACAATAAATTTATTAAAATTGATATTTGTTTAGTGCAAACTGTTGTAATGAAGTGTTCACAAATTCAAGCGCAGGAGAAAATGAGAGTGAAAGACTACACTCTAAAAATGAGACTATTTTGCACCTAAATACTATTTTGAATACCAGTTGCATACTTAAAACCACACATGATATATGACTTGAGTAAAACGGTGCATGTCCTTTCCCTCCTCTTTTCTCTCCAGATATTAATACCAAAAATATGTAACCATAACTTATTGGGCAATTATTTCCTAGGAACTCACCACCATATGCACACAAATAGCCTTACCCCAAATGACTGGGATTAAAACAAAGAGGAGTCAGGAAAGTGAAGTAATTCCTCAAATTTCTATCTCAGCCATCAAACACTTAAGGTTATTTCTTAAACAACTGTTCTGGTCAGAGAGAAAAGCAAAGAGCATAATCACAGGGCAATCAGGATCTGAAATGAAAGTTTCTTATACTCAGTGTACTTTTTTTTTTTTTAACGTGGTGTGTCTTTCTCCAAAAGTGGTTTTTGTTTTTGTTTTTTTAATTTCTTTTTGGGGAGTGGAGAAGGGTAGAGGGCAAAAAGCAGTTCCATCAACACCAATATTTTTGATAAGGCAATGTGTCATGACAGTTTGATTTTGATATCTAATGCTGCAGCTCCAGGGATTTTTAGAGTGCACTCTCCCTTTAATCTCAGATTTTAAAATAAGCATACAGCAATTAGAAAATGGATCTCTAATGAATTATCATTCTAGCAGTGCACAATTCTTTACAAAGATATCTTTCAGTGATCTGGACAACTTGGTTTAATATAAATTTAAGGATGAAAGTACAGTTTCCCTCAGGCAATTATTCACAATCAAGAAGCCTTTAGATTTCCATGTATTTAAGTAGATTTTTGTTCACAGAATTTTATTCTTTAGAATCTCCTAAACAAGCAGGCTTTTCCTCCTATATAATTTTTCATGTGTCTGTGTAAATTACTGTCAAAAAATTCTTCTCTCACTGGTTAGCCAACATACACTCTAAAAGTGCATTTCAGCAACCTTTTTATACTTTTCTCCTTTCTTGTATAAAATCCTTTCTCAATCTTATTCAGTACCAGCTTTGAAGCACAATTCTAGATGCAGTCTTCAAGGTGCAGAATAGAATGGAGCTCCCTCATGTGGTACATCTACATAATCTCAGGGATTAAACAAAAAAAATTCAAAACAAATCTATGGTCAAATGTCTAGACTTAAACAGATAACCTACAAAAGCTTGTACTATATAATTTACAGAATATATGTTTTTCAATACATAAAAATCAGAAAAATAAGTTATTTGAAGTTCTTAATTGCCACACGGCTACCTGTTGCACATCGCTATGCCTCCCCATTTGTAACATTTGTCCAATTTCTTCCTTAATTCCTACTATAGTGGAACCTACAGATAGTTTGCACACTCCTGTTCACAGGATATATAGTATAGCCCAATACGAAAGAAATCAATATAATCTTATGTCCCCTCACATCAGGGCCTTCATTCTTAAAAAGAAATGAAGATCTGAAGGTAGGAATATACTGTCAGAAAGAAAATTGATAATCTGCTTTGTATAACACTATTTTAATTTATAGTGTTCCCTAGCTCTTGTACTTTTAAATATTAACTTAACTTAAAAACTGTACTTTAGCCCAGACCAGTTAAAATTCAAAGGATCACTTTCCAAAGGGATTTGTCATTTCTTTTACTGATATCAAATAGTTGTAAGAGAAATGAACATTATGCACTAAAACATGACACATTATTAGGTGATTTTCAAGTTCAATCTAAGTAATGATTATACCTATATAATCCTATAGTTATCACCTGGAACACCATGGGCATTTTTAGTTTGCTGTAAGAAAGATGAATCAAATAGGAAAAAAATAAAGACAAGAAAGAATATGATAATAAAGGAAGTGGAAAGCTCTTAAAAAAGCGTTGTGTATTGAATCTGGCAGAAAGACATTTTGTAGATGATTCAACTCTTCCTGCGTACATCTGAATGAAGGGGGAAACAAGAAGGAAAGAGAAGAGCCCTTTAAATAGCAACACTAAAGTAACAAAAAATGAGTGTCAACTGACTGAAAATCCAGATGAACTAGGTAAATTTACCATCTGGGAAGAAGAGCTCTTCAAAAAAGCTTCTAATGGACATAACTGGGGGCATTTAAGCACAAAGTTTTCATTTAATTCACAGATTGAAGAAAGATGAATTACTAACACTTTTCATATTTTTTGGCTCTATATGCTTGTCCTCTTGCTCTCCTCCCCTCCAGGCCCAGTCACATATCTTTCTGTGATACCCCCCCCAAGCTAACAGCCCTACTTTCAACTCCATGTAAAACAATTTGCAAACTTACCTAACTTCTTCGGTATCTAGTATCTACATCAACATAACAAAAAACCTACGGTCAACACACTTAAAATGCTCTCTCTATACAACAAAATAAAGAACATACCCTTAAGTAAAATTCAAAATAATTTCTTGTCCTCTATGAGGTCCGGTGAACATATGATCTATACTGCATTTCCAACTGTGTTTGCTTCTTGGTTTTTTTAAAGCCTTATAGAAAAAGAGAAGGTAGTATACAATTTCTCTTACCAACAAACTACATCCTCACGAATGCACATGTCCACTACCATTTTTCTCAAATATAGTATCACACACTTTTCCAGAGTTATTCTCACACTATTATGTCCTGATTCCTGATTACTCTCCCAGGGCCCTTTGTTATTTCTCTCCCTTGTGCTTGTATTATTTACTGATTCATTATCTGAGAATTTAGCTGATATGCTATTTGCCTTTTGTTACGGACTCTTCCTGAAACTATTATATAAAAGTGGACTTCACACCAGTCCCTGAAGAACCTGACTGATACCTTACTCTACTAAATATATTGCTACTTATCATCATCCTTTGTTTATGCCCTTAAGGCAGTCTGTAGTCTGTGAGGCTAATCTTGTCTCAAAGCAAATCAGCAATTTTCACATAGCTGGTCAAGCACTGAAACAATTATTTACTAATCTCTCTCTGTTGGCTTATATCATGTTTTGCTCATAAAATAATGGAATATCTCATGATCAATTATGCAGGCCTATGTAGAATTCCTTTTTCATCAAGGAACATAAAGATATTAAAATACAGGAATATAAAAAAAAGCAAATGAAGCCAGGTACCTAGCAAAAGCACAGCAAAGTATCATTAAAAACTTGTATTAGGACAAAAATAAACATCTGGAATCTTGCCAGATTAGACTTGACCAATTTAAAGTTTTCCAAATTCTGTTTCACTGAGCAACACACAGACTGTATCAAATTAAACAATTAACATTACCTATCTCAACATGAAATGTCTCAACAGTATCTCTGTTATTTGATGGTATGTAATAAAAACTGACTAACAATTCTTTTGACGCATAGTGCGCCACAGAAGAAAATACAGAATTTAAACATACCTTAAGGAAAATTTCATACTTTGTGCGACAAAAAAAAAAAAACAACCCACAAAACCACCCATATTTATTCCAGAAAGCTTCAGTATGCCTCATTAAAGCTGAGAGTGGTAGTAAAACAAAGGAGATGGCTTTAGATTTGCAACCGATAGCATATTTGCTGTGGTTCAAGGTAAACCTGCTACTCCACATACCCTTCAAGAAGCTCTTGTAATTCCACACTGGCTGTTTAAATTTACAGATTTAATGTAAAAGATGGACTGACAGTTTCTTCCACCACTATTTCTCACATACCTCTTAGTATCTCATTTACTCGGAAGAAATAAAGCAGAGGGCATAAATATGAAGGCTAAAACCATGCTCAAACCTCCTTCATTCCTCAACCCTCTTCAGGCAAAGAAACAGTTTAAGGAAAATATACTTAATGTTATACTTAATAGTATACTACATGTTATACTACTTCCTATACTCAGTAGGAAGACTGGACTTGACCAAGCAGGAAGATATCAAAGGTTTTTTTCCTACAAGGTTAAACTCATCTTTAATTGGAAAGTCTCTCTAATTCTACAAGGGTTGCAGGTTAGTAACCATGGATGCTCAAAGCACATTAGTAAATGAATGAAAATCAAGCGTCACTTAAAATGGCTAGTATAAAAACCCATATAACAATTCTGAAATTGTAAAATATAATACTTCCCAGAACTCCCATAAGGATTGTAACAGTTTCATGAGAAATTGATTGATTTTTCCACTAATTTAGGACGAAGTTTATTTGGGAAAGCAACTAGCAACACCACCATTTACTGTATTAAATAACAAACCAAACCCAACTGGTTTTCCGTCACGACGAGAAAAGGAGACTCATTCTATTAGGATAGTAAAATAACTTGCCTTGTTTCAGCAATATAACTTTATAAGTTAACTTTGTACAAAGATTCACATTTTCATCTGCTGCATATTACACACAAGCAAACACAATGGGAAAATGTGCTGCAAGTACAGAACATTTACACACAGCGGAAACAGTATATTTAACCTTATATTAATTCAATGATGTCTGTTGACCTTCATGACAAATATCTAGTCATACAAAATGTGACACCAGTCATGCAAATATTTCAAAGCAATTTTAGTGGGGGATTCATTTTTTTTTCAGGGTGAAAAATTAGGTAAGTGAAAGGATTAGTAAATGCCACAAGGCCATTACTGACATTTCTCAGTGGCAATGAAATTGTATCACAACGGTTATATCATGACTGTCACTGAACAAGAGAATTAAAAAAATAAAAAAATACAGCTTCTGGGATTGTTTCTATGTGAGTGCTGCTGTGCTGCTCAGGACTGAGATCTTCAGAATGTGTTTCTGATATTGTGCTTTCTAACTGCAATAGGTCCTGGCCATATTTCTGACCTGCTGATTATCTAATTTTTAAACTGGTACCTATAAAAAGGCTAGCCTGCACAAGCAGATCATTTGACATGCTGGGGAGACACACTCTCTAAAGACTAAGTAAACAACTTAAGTGCATTGAGCTCAAAAACATCAAATAGCAGTCGTCTTTTTTTCCCCATAGCTTAATAATGTCAATTGAATATACGTAACTAAACATAGCACAAATTGCTTGTAATCTGATTTTGAACTTGGCAGGGTCAGTTCTTCAATAGGATTCAGAATGCTGAGATGCTATGAGCTTGAACAATTAGCAATGCAAAAAGGGAAAAAGAAAACACTGTTTATTCATTGATGCCCTGAATTTTCTAAAAAAGCTGCTAGTTTGGAAAAGAAAAGCAGATTATATGTATGTACTAATTCTTCCTATCTTCTATCACAGTGCTTTCAGAAGTGGGATTTTCTGCCTATGCTGATGAAATACGTCAGACCTTCAGATGTACTTCTAAGAATTACAAGCACGATCAGTTTAATCAAGCGTGTCTTGGTTGCTTTAGCATACCCATTTAAATATGATGCGAGTGTTCAGAGATAGGGTTTTTAAATGTAACCTCTCATAAAATGATATACTGTTGATTTCCTTTTCAAAAGTGCATTTTAGTGATTCTTTTCTCGCATTTGGGGCAACACAAAATAATGCAAATTTGGGGCATACACGTTTGGTGGCTGTCAGTCAAGCAGCCAAGCAACTCACTGAAATCTCAAATCTGATACTCAAGTCACAAATTTAGCTTTCTTAGAGGTACGTGAACTTAGAATAGAGCGTCCTGGATGCAAAATTTAATGTACACCAACCACATGATTTTTTTTTTCTTTGCTCATCATATCAATCAACTATGCAAATTTGACTTAAAAGCCTATAGAATATGTAGTAGAAGGTGGAAGTTCTTAAGAGCATTTTAATATCCCATTAACAATGAATTCAAATCGACCCAAGTCTGTAGTGGGGCAAAAAAATGGTATTCCTAGTACTTAAATGTACGTTCTACTGCAAAAAGTTCCTTCCAACATGAACAACGTATATACCTGGAAATGCACTAGGATAACAGAAATCCAGAGAACTTGAACATCAAACAGGATAAAAACTTGCTTACAGGCAAAAGCAGGCCTACACATTAATCTGTACAACTCCAATTCTGAAGAGATACGAGCAAAAAAAAAAATCCTACCTTAAGTATAAAATTAATTGTAAAGCAGAAGACGTACAGCATAATAGGACTTCTATTTACTGCTTAAAGCATTCTCCATTTAAAAAGTACTGAGCATATACTAAGAATGGCTTACAAAGAAGCAAAACACATTTGTAACTTTCAGGGTGTAGGTGGAAAGAAAAAGCTTGCATCTTTCTGTCACGTTGAACTTTTCCTACCACTAATAAGAGTATTTCTAAACCTTGTCATTCTCACACTGTGCTCCTTATCTCAAAATCTGGATTCTCAATCGTCATCCTTCCATCCACTGCCTACTCTCCATCCTCCTCTTACTATACTGTCTTCCAGTCTTTCCCTAGCTGATTGCATTCTCACTTCCTTTTCTGTTATTTTATGCTTCTGACTAGAACAGAACAATGAAATGAAAGCGATTAGACAGGAAGCCCAACAGAATCATAGCTTCAAAACTAATTCTATTCACATTCCTACTTCAGCAGTTGTCCTTGGCCCGTATGGGCTTGAAAGAATCAGAAGTTAAATAGGAAATCAGCACAGAAAGAACCAGCACACAGGGTGATTTTACATTCCCCCTTATGTAGTATTTTCGGCTGTACACTTCTCAGACAGAAAGTGAAAGGGAACCAGAGAACTTTTAACTGAAGAGAATTATTTATTGATCACTGTATTTCTAATATACTGTATATACTTGCACATTGAGAAGGCAACTGCAATGTCTCTCTTAACTGGGAAGGTAAGACCTTAGAAGGCCTTTTCTGCTCTCTTTCCTTGGGCTTGAAACTTGTAAACCATGAGTAAGTAAAGATATTGAAACAACATAAGATACAGTTTAAACAAAAAATTCCATAAACCAAAGATTTAACAGCAAATAGTTACTTTCTGTGCTGTACATTCAGTAGGCAGTGCAAAGTCTTTTTCTTCTTCCACTTGCTATTTTAATTTAGAAAAAAAAAATACAGTTTTTCTTGCATGTTACTACTAGAAAGTTAAATTAATCACAAGTTTATTTCTGAAGAAATAGTTTAGCTCATACTTAAATGCAAACAACTACAAAAATTATACATTTTAAAATAATCAATACCAAATAGGAGAAGTCTCATTAAATGCTGTAGTACCAGCACTACTACTAGATGCTCATTATAATTTGTTGATATTAAGCAAGATGCTAAACTTCAACAAATTCATAATTGTTTCATGGGTGATAACAAAATAGACCGTATGATGGCCTCAGCTGATCCTCTTAACAATCATATAAATCAAAGTTCAAAACAGTTGAGTGAAGCTTAAAGTTGTCCATTTTTCCCCACTGGAAAAAAAAATTGATTTTAAAAGTTTCATTGTTTCTAGCCTTTCCTCATTTACAAACAATATCAATAATATGAACTTAAGTGTTATTTGTTCTGTTTTCTCTATATTATCAAGAAGGTCTAACAATTGATGGCTGAAAACATTTAAAAATTTGCTTGACTAAGCATTTAATCAAGTATTTATTTCTTCTGAGGTAAGACTTGGAGAGAACAGCTGACATTTTGATCTCTTAAACTAAAATAAATCACTCCTCTTTCATTTCCTTCCACTGTATGCACTCATAAGTCTTCTTAAACAAGACTTTATTCCCTGGTGCTAGCACATCTTAAGACATGTGCTTTCTGCTGACTGTTCCTTGGAGTTTGTTTTTAACTGGAAGCAGAAGGCTTAACTTTAAACAAATGCTCAACACAAAGAGTAACAAAACACTCTGATTACATTCATATAATATAACTAAAAAAAACATTTAAAAAAAGGCACTGCACTTTCCAATGAAAGTTTTTTCAAATGTCTTCTTTTAGATAGCAAGAAAAAAAACTTCATATAAATATTGTAAGAAAAGGCACCTGTATAAAACTGTCTTAAGGATTACACACGACCTAGAATTTGAAAAATCATTTAATGGTTCTCTTTTCCAGTTCCCAAAGTGCTGAAAAATGCCTCTACATTTAAAAGCACATTCAAATACACTCAGGCAAAAGATAGTTACTTCAAATGTAGGGGCATATACAAAAGTTCCTAGAAATTTTCCCCCTTTGGGGTTATTTTTGAGAAGCCCCTAGTTATGAGCAAATTCAGATATGTATGTACATTCTCATGCAGAAATGAAGGCACCAGTGCATTTCAAATTGTCTGAAAAACAAAAACAGGCTTTCCTAAAAATGACATCTCAAAACACTAAGTGAATTATTTTTCCATAACAAGCTAGGAGAAAATCCCAAGTGTTAACAGATGACAAGAGTGTTAATGCCATTAACATTCATTCAGCACTCCATCTCAGTGTGTAAATGATGTCCTGCTGCTCAGTCACTCTGAGAGGGGAAAAAAAAGGTTCACAGCCATTTCCAGATGCTGAGATTCTGATTCAGAGTATATTTGTTTCTTCCCCAATGGTGTGCTATAAGAGATTCTGCAGTACAGTGGTGCATACAAGAGAATTATCAGTTGATGTTAGATAATAATTAATACGCACTAAACATTCTCAGTGCATAAAAGTCCCACACACACTTAAAGTAGACTTCTGCCCAGATCATTTCACTACCACTGAAGCACATCAAGTAAGGAACTAATAAAACTCATATTTAGTTGTGAGCCAATAGTCATTATTAGATAGAACTACGAGCATAAAGACATATCAATTGAGAATATATGACTTTCAAGAAGGCAGCTTTTTGTTTCATAAAAAGGATTCTGTTTTAATGAATGGTGTTCCTTTCTGAAAATTAAAATTAGTTCACAAATTGCTGTTGTTCTATTTAATGATAAGATGAATACACACTGCTTTGAAAATTTTTTATCTGCAGTAATTTTTGTTCTTTCATTCATGGTTCTCTTAATTTTACAATTCTTTAAAAATAAGCTTCTAATTCATAGAATCATAGAATCACTAAGGTTGGAAAAGACCTCTAAGATCATCGAGTCCAACCGTCAACCCAACACCACCAGGCCCACTAAACCATGTCCCTAAGCGCCTCATCTACTCATCCTTTAAATACCTCCAGGGATGGGGACTCCACCACTTCCCTGGGCAGCCTGTCCCAATGTTTCACCACTCTTTCAGTAAAGAAATTTTTCCTCATGTCCAATCTAAACCTCCCCTGCTGCAACTTGAGGCCATTTCCTCTCGTCCTATCACTTGTTACTTGGGAGAAGAGACCGACCCCCACCTCGCTACAACCTCCTTTCAGGTAGTTGTAGAGAGCGATGAGGTCTCCCCTCAGCCTCCTTTTCTCCAGGCTAAACAACCCCAGTTCCCCCAGCCGCTCCTCATAAGACTTGTTCTCCAGACCCCTCACCAGCCTCGTTGCCCTTCTCTGGACACGCTCCAGCACCTCGACGTCCTTCTTGTAGTGAGGGGCCCAAAACTGAACACAGTATTCGAGGTGCGGCCTCACCAGGGCCGAGTACAGGGGCACGATCACTTCCCTACTCCTGCTGGCCACACTAGTTCTGATACAGGCCAGGATGCCATTGGCCTTCTTGGCCGCCTGGGCACACTGCCGGCTCATGTTCAGCCGGCTGTCGACCAGCACCCCCAGGTCCTTTTCTGCTGGACAGCTTTCCAGCCACTCTTCCCCAAGCCTGTAGCGCTGCAGGGGGTTGTTGTGGCCAAAGTGCAGGACCCGGCACTTGGCCTTGTTGAACCTCATACAGTTGGCCTGGGCCCATTGATCCAGCCTGTCCAGGTCCCTCTGCAGAGCCTTCCTACCCTCGAGCAGATCAACACTCCCGCCCAACTTGGTGTCATCTGCAAACTTACTGAGGGTGCACTCGATCCCCTCATCCAGATCATCGATAAAGATATTGAACAAGACCGGCCCCAGTACTGAGCCCTGGGGAACACCGCTCGTGACCAGCTGCCAACTGGATTTAACTCCGTTAACCACAATTCTCTGGGCCCAGCCATCCAGCCAGATTTTTACCCAGCAAAGAGTACACCTAATTCCTCACATGTATGCAATAAGTTCAAAAAACTAAGTGGCACCATTTATTGCTCTGATAGGCAAAAGATTTTAACAAGATTAGGCATGTTAGTATCTCTTACTAGGGTAAATGATACAGCTGAAAAACAGAAAAGCTATACAAAATCTTAATTTAAGGACATACTAATACATCTAGGATACATTATGTAAATAAATTAATGTAAGATTGTTTACAAACTATATATTCGTCTAAAAGCAACACAGCAAAAAGTCAGTCTCTCTAACTAGCAGGGTAACAAAAAGAATGAACCTAATGGCCAGTGATCAAACAGCGCGCCCTCCTGCTACCCTAGCGCCACCTCTTCTCCCTCCCCCTCAGAACAAATTTGCCTCCTGCCTATTTTCTAGAGGACTAAACCTTTGTCACTGGGGGTGCGTGCGCATGTTGGGAGGGGGGAAGAGGTGGTATTTATTATTTATGTATCTACAGTTCTAAGTCAAGATTAATTAGTTAACTCTGCACAACTTTCTATTACTCCCTCCAAAATAGCTTTTCATTCTGTTGTCTTTAATCTTTCTTAATAATATTTAAAGTTAAACCCTATTAATCTGAATATCTTCGTCAATCCCCAACTAGACACTCATGTTTTAACATCACTAAAAAGAAAACAGCTTATACACCTACGGCAAGTAACTATAAAATTCAGAGTTTTCCATTTAAAAAAATGTCACACAAACACTGAAATAAAACAAGGAGTGAAAGCTAGATTTGTCATAGTCGTAATTACTTTGCTCAACTGTTGAATCAGACTCCCCAGTGCTGCATGAAACTGGGCTAATTATAAAAGAAACCTCTCACATTTAAAGTTAAATTATTTACAATTTGCTCTTCAAGCGAAGTACAATTCTAGCCATGCATCAGATCATGAAAAAGTTGTCTCAAGAATCACACATAAGTTAGTTAATATAGCATGAAATCCACAGAAAGAGTATTTTAATCTCTCTCATTTTTTTGTCGTTTTTTTTTGTTTGCTTGCTTGCTTAACCATACTATATTCTACTTTCTGTTATAGCATAGCTGTAATCCTCAGTATGAAATCAACTATTTCTGGTGGCCAACCATACAGGTCAGCTTCATGAACCCAAAGTCTTCAGAGAGTGCTGTGAGCATTCCTTAAAACTTAGGCAATTAAATACTGATAGAAAATCCCAATATAAGGCTGACAAACTAAAATCCTAGCATGATAGCAAGATAGCAACTATAACATCACTTCAGAATCCCACAGAAGTATTTCCATACAGCTATCTCAAAAAGTCCAGTGTTCACTACAAACAACATAGACACACACAAGATGCAGAACTGTGTCCCAGCAAGTAGTTGATCATGGAAGCAAGTTTGAACTGTGTTTACTAATTGAACGCAAAGTTCCACTACAATGATGGTGCTAACAGAGCCAGTTTTTTGATGTAGAAAGAGAGATAAATGGTATTACATTTTTTTTACTCTTCACACTTACGAAGCTACAAAATTATTGAAATACTGTATTTAGTTGAAATCAGTATTTCAAATGCATATGAAAAAAATACCAGTAAAGACTGGGGAAAAAAGTCCTAAACTAAAGAAGTGAATCACTTTGTTTTTGCAGATAAATTTAAAGTAACCTCATCACAGTAAAGATTCTGACATGGAGGAAAAGATACCTACAAACAAACAGGTCCCAAAAAACTTCAAAGGTTTTACAAGTGTCACTATGGCTAGAAACTAAAGCCACAAGGAGTCAAACCAGATCATTATGTACATTTAAGAGAAAAATCATTGGTACAATCTATTACACGTCATAGAACTTATACTAGTTGAATTTGTAAAGTCAAGATCATATATGGTCATAAAATATATGCTTTTAGTTAAAAAGAAGGTATGAAAGTTGATAGCAGCATTAATTACTGAGACTGTTCTATTATGCTTGAAATCAAATCAGATTATCATACTATATCTTAATTATTAATTGCTTTTGAAAGATGGCAATCAACCTATAGCTACATCATCTGAATTTCTTTTGTTATATTCATTGAACCTTATCATCATAAATGGAGAAAAACAAAACACCCTTAAGCAGGAAGTCACACTGACACAATTACAGAACCAAATCACGTGAATATCCGCACAGCTCTAAAGAAAGTGATGTAGAACTGAATGTGCTTCTGTTATCAAATTATTTCATTTAGTTGCCTATAGTGTTACTTTAAATATAAACTATTCAGATAACATCGAGTCATTTTCCCAGTTTGTAAATAATAAAAAATAACCATCTGACATGTATCAAGTTAGCAGACTGCAGTCAAAACTATATGAATTTAATTCTAACAGCTTTAATTCAAAGTTTGTTAATCCATGGGGTATATTTACCTGAACATATTACTTCTGCAATATATTGCAATTTTTTTAAACAGGTTGCGGAATAGCAATGTACTACTCTTCCTGCCTTTATATTTAATTCCTAAAGTAGTTTTAAGTTATTTTTAAGCCTTCAAGAGTTACATCAAGAAGTGTGCACCGAGATGAATAATTGTATGCGCTAAATAAACTGATTAAGTGAAATCACAACTCAGCCTGCTTAGAAAGAGGTCAAGAAAAAAATCCTAGCTGAAAATGTAAGTAGAATTTCTATTCATCTTTTTGTCACTCACAGTACCAAAAACTTATTTGCTAAAAAAAGTTTTAAAACCTAAAATTAAGTAATTTCTTTCATAGCATTTGCGTCTATATTATGAATATTGATTTTATTATTATGAATATTATGAATGGTATTTTTATTGTAATTGATCTCCTACCTTAGTATGATACCAAGCAATATTCCTTTCATATTCTCTGAAGAAAGTATCATCCACAATTACCGGTAAACAGCTTTGTTTATTAGCAGGAACAGCAAAGAGAAACTATGCCTTTAATTATGGTATAATTCTTGCATCCTAGAACTCTGAGAGATGATTTATGTTCAGACACGTTTCAAATTTTCTGAAACACTCGAGCAGTTAGAGAGATGTTCAGCATGAAATTCTTTAGCTTTCTAATCTCAGTATGTGCTATCAACAACAGTTCTTCAACAAGCTGACAGAAACAAAAGAAATACATACTGAAGACTAAGATGTCATTCCCTCCCATTACATTTATTCTTCAATCTAACAAAAAAAAAAGGGAGTGTAGAAAATTTAAAAATATTCAATGATAAGCAAAAACAAATTTGATCACTTGACATAAATGGAGATGACTTTCTAAAAAAGAAAACCACCATTTATCAGGTCATCTATTAATTATGAAAACATAAATCCTTAAGCAGAATCAGTTCATTTCTTACAGTCTTATCTATTGTGTCAAGTCACCAAATTCACTAGTATGATAAAAGCTATCAGACATCTACAGTTCAGGGTGCCTATTTTAATTACCAGGAATTGGTAATCTAGCTGTGACATCAATGTATGTGCGCTGAAGCAAGGCTGCCCAGGAGACTTTCAACAATTCATTTTCAAAAATTTCATAGTAGCCTCATATTTTTGCTAATCCAAAAGCGCATTAATACTTTTTTTTTTTTTTTTTTTTTTAGATTCCCTTGCATTGTCAGATGATCCTTCTTCTTTAAGAAATTCAGGTGATAAACTGCAGAGCAGAAAGAGCTAAACATTACCTACTTGGCTCTTTTTTCTCGCCAAATCACTTGAGTGATGCAAATCATTTTTATAAGTACAGTAAACACATAGGTAGCAAAACAATAAATGGCAAAGCATTTACCCAACACAACTGAAAAATAACGTATAACACCTCTAAAACAGAGCTGTCAAGCATTAACGAGAAAACATGGTTGTAAAAGGTGCATTTAAATATGTTGGCTTCATTTATGAACAGAAGTGGGGCTTACTTGACAGTATTCAGCCTACACACGATGACAAGGCAAAGGACAATTACAAGGCAATATTATAAGATTTTCTTATATGAATGTATCTCAGGAAAATAATAACCCCCTTTTTTTTTTCTAATAGCAGAACTGATAAATGTGATTACTAGCAAGTCTCCTAACCTTGCAAATAAGACAAGGTGGAAGAGAATATGTAAGTAACAAGAAACAATTTTCCACTTAGTCATGAGTTGTCTCCCTTAAGCTACTTTTCTGCAGTCTTGTCAGAAACTTAAAATAAATCCAAATAGAGAAGATATTAAATATCTTCTTGTGAATTTCTGTCACTGAATCCATTCAGATGGTTAATCCTGCTAAAACTTACTTTCCAAATACACAGTAGTTAGGAGAACCTCTTCATTACATCCACCTACTAAATGTGATGAGCAGCTATGAATGGCTCTAGACATCAAGACATCATTTTTTCCTTTGAAAAGCCCACAAAACCATGACTTCTGTCTGGCTGCAGTAAGAAAGAATAGATGTCACATGAACTATCTGAGCTTCTATAAATGCACAAAATGCCTTGGACTTGGCCATGTACCATACTCCAAATACTTCCACATATACAGAAATGTGCTTTGTGCAAAATAAAAACCTGCAAATTTCTTTTAAGAGAAAAAAGGACTTTTGCTTAGTCTTTCTCACAGTTTTGTGAGCTTCTTGCATCTACAGTATACTTTACACTTTTGAGCAAGAGTGAAGCTGGATATACGAAAGTTTTGGAGGGAAAACAGGCTAGAAAGACATCATTTGGTATTACCCCACAAATTTTACTTACTAGTGCTTAAAGAACCTACAGTCCCTACTCCCTACAGAAATAAAAGGACAAATCATTCTTGAGTACAAAACATGTAAATACTTTTCCTCGAAAATGATCTGTTAAAAATAAATAAATTAAAACTATTAACAAAATTCATACTCTCCCCTTCAAAAAACAACATATCTGAAGCTAAAATAATTAATACTCTACTGCTGATAGTTTTTTAGATTGAAATGATTCAACAATTATCATTAAATACCATTCTTTAAGGCAAAAAACCCCCCCATACTACTATCTTTATGACCAGCCACTATAACTACTTACTTCAAGAAAGTTATCTGGTTTCCTCCCTTGAGAGTCTGATTATAAATGCTTTAAGCTATACTCAGTTACATGTTTTCTTACGTTCAGCATGTTCTGTTACGCTTTTCTCTGCACTAGAATAAAAGCATGGAAGAGGGGACTTAAAACTTAATTTCAAGTGTTGTAAATACTTAACCAGACGATCAGAATGTTCAGATCACCAATGAAGACATGCAAAAAGGATATGCTCATCTTTTCTACAAACTTGTCATGTTCATCTTGTGTTTTAGGGAAATTCTCAATGTCATTTTCTAGGCGCTGGATCTGATGGTTCATTGAATCAAGGTTGCTCTTCAGAGTCTGGGCTGAAACTAAGAAAAAAATGATAATGAGTAAAAAGCTTCCAGATTCCAGAAAGGATATCAGAAGGGGAAAAAACAATGTCAGTATAAATAGCCTTGAGGAGAATGATTCCATTAACTAGACACATTCTTCTGAATTACTGCTCATAAAAATCCTACTCTTAATAAAAATTAAGTGAAAATATCTAATGTAATATACCAAATCATCATATTTAATGTTGAAATGTCACCACTTAATTCTACCATTAGTTCAAATTATTTGATTTTATTTAAATTTATTGGTAAAAATTCTAATATTTCATTCTTTTAAATCTAATTCAAAGATTAAAAAGTAACTAAGGTTCAAAGATATTTTGCCTTATTAATGCATGTACTTGGTTAAAGGAATGATCTTATTAACGCATGTACTCAGCTACAGAAATGATTTAAGGAATAGACACGGAAAAAAGATCAAATATTTTTCTTTTATTGAAATTAACCTGATTTCTAGAAACCAACATCTGTGAAACCCTCTGTTAACATCAAAGGTAGATTTGAATAATAAAAGCTACTGATAATTAAAAAGAAGTAAAGGACTCACAGTACAGCACCAAAAAAAAAAAAAGAGAGGCTACTCTAATGAAACACTGCTTACTCTGTCATACGCTATTCTAATGTAAACCACTATTTCTGTAATTTGTATTAAACAAACACTAATTGATACATCATGAGAGAAATCTCTATCAGAAACCATGACATCACAATTTTGAAGGTGAAGTAATACCATATCACAAAGAAATTCCAGAACTATATGAACAGTGACAGAATCTCTGCAGAGAAGCCCCTGGTCAAATTGTAACGTTAAAACAAACTGGACCCATAATAGTGAGTTTTATGACATAATCCATAAAGTCCACTTATCATTCTCAATTTAATCATAAACAAGTTTGACAAGCACTTCCTCTCAATTTAAAGATGCATTTTAGAACCAAATTCTATCTTCTGTTCTTTGTCGCCTCTTGCATAGTTTACAAATACGTGCTTTCAAGAACAAGCAGACAACCTCAACACCACCTTTCCCCAAAGAGCACTGTAACATTTGCACCGTTTCACGTCCTTCCTCTAAACTGGGTACAGTACTCCGTTTCAGAGGCAATTTATACTCTGGTCGGTTCTCAGAAAGTGCCACAAACAACTTTTGATATGTGGAACCAGAGGTGAGAACATCCAGCGCATTATATGCTCTTCAGTAATTGGCCAGTCAATGTTCTTTATTGACTGCAGGCAGCTGCTCTACAAAGCCAACACTGTAGATTTGCACCCCAGCTAACCCAAGGACTCTTTGTGTAGTCAAGATAAGCACGTGACTTTTTTTTTCTTTTAAAGGTGCTTCCGCTTTTTATTATTTTTTGACAGTAAGCTATCTGTCCAAAAGTTGCATAGATCCTCTTTCCTTGTAATTTAAAAAAATTGTGCTGTGACTATGACATTAAACAGTAGCAGGAATTTGATTCAAGATGGCTTGAAAAAGAGTACACAGGAAATAAAAATCCTGTAAATAAGGAAGCTGTTCCCAGAACAAAATTAATTCTATATTCCTTGTAAGTAACAATTCATATCAGCCATAACATCACCGATCTAACTTTTCACAAGCATGTTCAAACACATAAGGCACCAATACAGCTGTCTATCACAGACAATCTTGATTTTAATTTTCAATGTTATCTATTTTATACTGGGTACCAAAGGAACTACTAATCATGTAATCTTAAAATTATACAGGTTTTTAAGCTTAAATTAACTGGGGGGGGGGGGGGGGGGGGGGGGGAATAAATAAATCTATACTGACCACAGCATCCTTGTAGCTATTAACTTAACATTTGAGAGTTAACCTTGAAATCAACCACTAAAGCAGTCTGAATAATAAACATTATTGAAGCTTTTAGGTTATGGCTGCATTAGTTTAATCACTTGATATTATTGTCAGAAAAGGAGCACACATTTTTGCTTGAACTGAGGAACTTGAATTACTACAATATTTTTTAGAAGCTGTTATGTAGTTGGATAGGGAGACAAACAGCACTGAAGTAAAATGCTAGAACTGAAAAATAAATTAGGAGGATGCAAATTATAATTGTGTTGGTAAAAAGAATAGCAGCTGGTAAGTAAATAGGCAACATAACAGAAAGTTTAACTCTTTTCAGCAATTTGAAAATATTTAAATGCATGACCGCTTGGCAAGAGTAGTAGTTTATTTTTGTCTGAAATTTAAAAGTGCAAAGAAATTCAGCAAGCAATGACAAATAAGAAGTCTTAGCCTCTGTGATTAAAATGGAAGAAAAACGTTTTCAGTAAATCTGTTTTATAAAACTAAGTTCAGAAAACAGTTTAATTTGGTTCATACTGACTTTGAAAGTATAAAGGCACTCTATGCAAGCAAGAAGGCCGCATTCAAAAGCTGTGCTTCCCATACCTAACTTCTATATTCACACTGAATTATCAAAAAACACTACAGAATATTCATTTTCATTCACATTTTTTTGCCTAGCCCAGGCAAACGTACAAGTTTCTGTTCAAACAATTTATGAAGCTGTTGTTCTGCAAGATAAGCTGAAAATGATTACGTATCAGGAAAAATATATGTAGGCTACAATAAAAATATCTGCATTTCCTCCCATAAACCATTTTATTAGATATTTACTACTACAGTAATGTGAAGAGGAGGCAACATGAATACCTTTTACTCTTTCAGGGAAAATCATGTGAATTTCTTAAAAGTCTTGCAAGGTTTTAATTTATCAAAGTATAAACTCTACTTGCAGCAAAAAGCTACTTCTTTGAAACCATTCCATAAATACACATACTGAAAAGACTGTGTCTATCACTGTACTCCTCAAAGCTGGTGATCACAAGACAAAGGCTTGTTCACCTTCAATTTGCCCATCATTCCACATGAAAATTAAGCATCCTAGTAGAACTAGCCTAAAAATATACATGAAATGGAGCATTTGGCTTTCAGTGGCACACAAGCACTGTTCAAGAACCATTACTGGGAAAGCCTCTCTGTAGCAGCAATTACGATTAAATTCCATTTAACATTGCAGCAGAGAGCAACCAACTAGGATACAAGATAGGAACAATAAGGCAGATACTAAAAAACAGGATAAAGAAGAAAAAAACCCACCAGCAACAACCACCAGAAAAAACTCTCTGTAACCCACACACACTCTAGAACGAGCAGTCCCAAAAAAAGGAAGCAGCCTACAAGAAGCCTGGACATTTCCCTGTATTAGCAGCAAAGACAAAATATTTGCCACATTTCAAAAGTAAAACAAATCAACGGCAATAAACAATCTACCTCACCACCCTCACAGCTTTACAGGAGAATTAAGACCCCCATCCATAGTGGAAAGGTCAGCATTTAAGAAATGGGAAAGCTTGAGAAGTCAAAAGAAAGTCCAATTTGCTGACACAGGGAATAGTGGAGGCAGATGGCATAAACAAGTTTAGAAAAGGATTATTTAGATTCATATACAACAGATCCATAAACAGATATCAAAAGGAATAGGCTGGGATGTAATGTGTAACATGTCTCTGAGAACATGTGCAGATGGTGGGGTTAACAGATTGCAGGAACTGCAGTGTTCTCCCTAAATACTGTATCTTGCTGTCAGCACCAGACAGAGCATCAGGTTGTGTGGACCACTGGTCTGTCCCAAGAGGACACTTAGTACATTCTTATGCCTTAAATAAAAAAAAAAAAAAAAACCCCACGTAAACCAAAAAACCTATATATGGACCTATCTTCAAGACCAACGAGGGGAAAAAAGGCAGCAAGATTTCTCAATCTCTACCAAACTGTATCAGACTGGCCCCTTATTTAGCAATAAGAAAAGACTGGCTTGCGGCAAGCTGCTGCAACTCTAAGGTGGAAAGAAATACAGCACCTTTAACATGTATACCTCAAACCACTATAATAGAAGGATTTATGAGGGAGAGTAAAAATTCAATACCAGAAATTAAACACGTATGTTTCAACTAACTAAAGTATTATCACACAGAATTACTATTAACATATAGGATTAATATAAACAACGTGAATATGAAGTTATGCATATTAATATTGTCAGATTCTTTTTCATGTCAGTGGAAGACTAATATAAGCACCTAGATTTATCAAGATTCTCTCTGCACAAATACTGAATAGAAGCTCAGTTAATCATGCATCATTAAATCCACAACTGACTAAAAGATTATTTTGTGTATTATCATTTATTTATAATCGAAATCCACAGTCATTGAAGAGAAGGCACAATATCATTTTGACATGAAAGGTGATAATTTTTTTCGTCACTTTACTATTTTCCCTGTATTAATTCCTCCTCTGTAAAAAAAAAAAAATCCCATCCACTTATTTTGGAGAAAGCAGTTGCACAGACTGCACGCTAAGGAAGGCTTAGTGAATGTCTGGTAGACCACTTTAGTCCTAGAAAAATGCTACAAGCAGTTAATCTCATGTTAATATCAAATGCTAGCTAGTCCCCACAGTCAAGCTACGCATTTTATATTTACAGTAATACAGTAATAGTACCAAGGGACAGACTAGTCCTTTCCAAAATAAGATTGTGTCAAAGAGTCCTCCCCTATAACGAGGGGTGGAACGATACAGTTTGATTAGGTGCAGTGTCTCTTGCATAATAAATTCAAAGGGTCGCTGATCACGATGCAAAACAGGGATGGCCATGTCCACATTTAGTAAAAACTCTGAAGTGAGAGCCAATGACATAAATGACTTCAGTAAGCAAAGGCAAGTCTATATGAAGCAAATGAACTACTGGATTTGTAAGTCTAGACGGAATTTGTGCCGTAACTACATTCTGAGCATACTAATGATTACTTATTTCTTATTGCCTGAGGGCAGTTGGAAGTAGTCTTTCACAAAAGTCTGAAAAACAGTTTGAGGGGAAATGGGTGAGCAAGTACATAATCTGCAGGAATTACAATTATTGATTACTCAATTCATACCACTAAGTTTATATTTATTAAGAGAATAAATGTTCTGTTCGAGTTAGGTTAACAGCGCTGCTACAGCCTACTTGAGGATTCTGAGTACCACAGTGTGTGTGTGCACGCGCATATGTGTATCTTGGAATGTGCCTGTATATTATATATGTGTGTGTGTGTGTGTGTATGTACATATACTGTGATATACTATGATATATCTATATCTATATATCTATACTATGATATATCTCTCACAGGTATACATATGTATACGTTTACATATGTATTTTTTCTGTGATACAGGTGTACCATGATACATATATCTCACAGGCATGTATGTATATGTACACACACATAAATGTGTGTATACAAACACAAACATATATATACCTCTATGTGTGATATATACCACAGTACACCTATGTCACACAAAACCACCCATACCTCAAGCTTCACGGCTGAAGAGCTTCCAGACTTGAAAACAGTACAGCCCCATTTAACATGTTATTTCTCAAGTAATTAACATGTTGCTATTCATACTAGAAATCTTTCCTAACACAGCTATACTGTCTACAGGACACAAACTACGATCAATCATGTTGTTGCGCTTTGATATACAGATAAAACATTGTGCTAAAAAGGTAAATGCAGCATTAGAACAATGATTATGAAAAGCATCATACAGATATGGCTTCGGTCATAATTCCTCCTCAATACTGGGGGGGGGGGGGGGGAAGCCAATTGTAGATACCACATATATTATTTTCCTTTATCAGAAACTAGGTCTTCACTACGTGCTAGCGTGATAGACCTAGAACAAATTCAACAGTAAAAATAAATCTATATTGAAATATTTTTCCCAGGAAGGACACTGAACTTAATCATTAGAAGTTCTGAAGAAGAAACTAGATGAACAGTCAAGAAAGGTGGGATTAGACAAACTCTTAAGATTACATCCAACCAAGCCTACTACTAACAACAAGCAAACACTCCTCTTTCCAGATAAACATCATGTGTTTTTAACAAAACTTAGGCAGAAGAAGCAGCATTGAAAAGTACATTTAGGCCAACAGTGTCTAAATTTCAAAGCAAAACCCCAAATATGGCAAAATAAATTATTATTAAGTTCATAAGCTCAAAAGAAGTGTTAGAAATGCTTAGGAGTGGAGGTTTAAACGCCTTGCAATCAAAGGTAAAAAAACTAGAGAGTATCCTTAACTAGCTACAGCACGTCACCATCCTCTTCTTCCAAAGGAAAGGGTAAGCTTTCTGACACAGACTACTTATGATTAACAATCAGTACATCATGCATAATACATTTTTTTTTTCCTGTAAATCTTCCACAGATTTTTCCCCGAATCTTTTAAAGTTTAGGAAAAACACCAACTCTGCCCAAACAGTAATGTTTTGTTTATATATTATGACAACGTACTGTAAATGAAAACATGTTACTTGAAAAAGCTTTAAAATAGAATTTTTAACAGATACATTTCACACATAGATGTGCATTTGTACTTCTAATTTGCATGCTAAGATTTCATTCACCAGCAGGGTCTCTGCATTTTAGTTGCCTTATCACAACATTGATATCGAACGGTGAAGGAGGGCAATGACACAGCTATGCTTTATCATTTCAGACTTCTACAGTAAAATCATTATCTTAGTTAACCAAAGATAAAGCAATTGTGCATTGATTCTATTGTCCTGTCCATTTGCAAGCAGAGGTGAACCACAAACCAAGATAAGAGCACCTTGTAACAAGTCCCAGCCCCAAGTAGCCCTTGGCTTTAGACTTTAATGAGAGATTCAGACTAAGACACTAATTATCTTTCAGTCCGAGATGATGTTTAATGAGGCATGTATGTGCAGAAGCTCTAGATTGCAATATTGGTCTCCGTCTATACAGAGAAAGGAAGGACACTTACCAATCCTTATCGGGGGGTAGGGAGTGGGGGTGGGGGAGTAAGCACTCCACCAGACCAAAAAACGGTCACAATCTCAACTGTGAGCAAGACCTAAAATCATCACAATATAAATGTTTACAAATGTATAAGACATCTTCATATGTCTTATCAGAGAAAGAAAACAGCTATATCTGATACAATTTAAAAAAAGTATGACAGATTTTAAGTACACATCTGGAAAAGCTACCACACAAGCTAAAAAGTTATAAAAAATAAATTTTGGGTACAAACTATGAACAGATTCTCAGCTTCTCAGAATAACAATAACTGGCATTTAAAGTGAGGAAATTTAATTTAAATATTACATGCACTGAAGTGCAAATGTCATTAACAAGCTTGTCTTGACAAGCGAGATAGTGGGGGGAAAAAAAAACAACATTGCCTGTTAGGCCTAAAATCAGAAGCGTCGTGAGCAGCATGTCTTCTTCTCTCCTCTGGAGCTGAGGAAATTATAAACAGTGCTCATAATCCTGAAATGCTCAATATATTCACAGAAGAAAAAGAAAAATTTCTGTGAGTAGCTTATGTTTAATATCAATGTATGTACAGAACTGTACTCTGGTTTAGGGAATGAATCTGTTTGTCTCAGTTCCAGCAATTACGTGCATCTTTTAAGAATAAAAGAATAATTCTGATGCACGTATCACAACTTATTAAGACATTAAGAACCAATTATAAGTGACAAACAATGCATTAGGAGCCCAAAATGCATTACCACTATCGACATGAGCAAGTTGTTAAATCTCCTCTCCAAAGCCCAGCACAGTGCAAAGTCATTGATCTCCTAAGTGACATATCAGAACATGAAATCTCTTCCTTGGTTTGGACAGGTCACATTATCCAACTCATTACTGACTCAAAATTGTTTACTTCTTAAGGTCAAATTAATTGGCAGCAAAAGACCAGTTTTCTGAAAAAGAAAAAACTCTCTGAGCCCATAAGATTCCTTCTGGTTGAATCCTGACAAGCGTTATGCTTATTTTTGTGACCTGCATGAATTCTGTGTGTGCCAACCTCCTACCTTCCCTGAACACTCTTATGAATACCAGCCTTTTCACCTAACTTTTCAGGTTTACCTCACTGAGTAAACTGTAAACAATAGTACATTGTAGAATATAAGCTTTATTAGCTGAATGTGAACTGACTTTTCATATCACAAGTAAAAATCTTTTAGAAAACAGATGTCTCAGCTTCAGAAACATAACCAGAAGTATTAGATGTGATCAGTGAGACTAGCATTGTGTCCAGGTAGCATTCTCCTGGCAATATGGATATCTTCCTCCAGAGCACTCCAGAAACTCACCTTACTTTGATGTTAGTTTAATTACAGATGTCTTTCAAGATTTCAAAATTAACTCAACTTTTGGGAACAGAGCTTATAATTACAAAATCAGTATCTATTAAATGAGCATACTGAAGCAAAACTTCCTGCCAAAGGTATAAGGCAAATTGCAAGTGAGGCAAAGGAAAGAAGCAACTGGACTTTTATGTTCTATTCATTGCATCCAGATTTGGAATTGTTAACTGAACATGCTAAATTCTGCTGTATTTACTTCAAAAGCCCATATTTTGCACTGTCACTATTTCTCCATAGCCCAACTTTGCTTCGTTTGTATATCAAACTGATATACACATGCTGTAATTCATTGTGAACGAATGTGCCAGCTATGGCATACTATATTCAGTGGTGCATGTGTGCAAAAATCATAGTAAGGAAGACAAAGAAAGAGAAGGAGCAAAGCTTTTGTAACACAACCTATCTGTTGTTACTAAAAACTCACTAGAGAAAGTGTTAAGCAACTTCATCCAACAGACCTCCCTTCAGGCTCTCAACTTGTAACAGGATTGTGGTCTTTCCAATTAAACTGAAGTGCAAGCCATGCTTCCAGAGGTATAACAACCTTTCTCACATCAATGAAAGTGCAAGTTCGAGAACAGATATGGAGAGAAAAAAAAAAAGTAGGTGCTTTGTAGCTTTTACCTCTCTCTAGCAGTTGGTATTAAGGAATTCTAAATGAATTACATAATTTGAGAAGTCATTTAAAGCAGTCTTCAAATCCAAATTGGTTTAACTACAGTCAGAAATTCTTAAACTCTTTAATTTCATTAATAAGCAACAGCCCATGAGAGTCATTTGAACTACTCTTCAATTTTGCCCTTGATATTTACACTTCAGGGAGAGAAGTGGATCCCTACAATGCATGCTATACAAAATAACTTTGTTTAATGTAGAATCCAAATTGTAGCTTCAAATTGTAGCTTCAGAATTCGGAACTACCACAATTTTGCATACCATTTATTACACATTAGAAGATAGCAACTAAATAAATCCTCAAAATCTTCACAGACTGAGAAAATTTAGTAAGCAATTTTGCAAAGTGTAAGCCAATCCAGAATCCTACTGAGTCTCCAACAGGCTCTCTTTCAGAAATTGCGCATTAGAACTACAACACAGAAACTATCTGTGAAATTTTTGCTTCCCTGTCTTCCTCACTGACACTTGTCAATGGAGGAGAACACACCTGTCAAAAAACTTTTAATGAGATGATGCATAAGCTACCATCAATATGGCGATGCTATATGCAAATACAGGAGTGTTACTAGTGAAAAAAGTCTTCTAGTATTTGATGTACCTAACTGTGTATTTACTACGTTCAGAAAAACACATTGAGAGAGTTTCTGACATTTCAGTATTGCAGTTTATGTGAATGAAAAGAATGATAGAAGTCACTATACAGTGCAAGATTGACTTTTGATTATGATGCAAAATGCCAACTTCAGATTCTATTATGGAGAAAAAAGTCACAGATGCAGGCATTACATTTCTCACGCCAGAAGGCATTGTCTATTTTATATTCACTAATGTGCCAGATTGGGCAAAATCTGCTTCAGCAATTTAAACCAGGCAAGGTGGAAAATACTGCAGATCTCTCTGTAAAAACACAGTTTCTTTTACTGCAATGAGCTATAAAACTTTTGTTTGACAGAAAAATGGCTCCTACTTATGAGTATGTTTTAAATTGCTATACTTTAAAGCAACAATGGCACAGAATGTTTTAAAATATTTTCCCGACTCTAAAATTATGGCATTAAATCACAGTGAAGTACCTGTACAGAATTTAAAAATTAATATTTTCTAACATTATTTTAATAATATATTATGTATATACATCTTTGAATTCCACAGTTGTCCTGATTGCTAATGGCCTTTCTAGAGAGATACCTCAACTGTCAGAACCATATGCTTGCAAAATAAAGAAATAAATTTTTTGTGTCAACATGAGTGAGAAATCTGTGCTCCTCTTATTAGTACTTTCTAGTCTACTATACAGACATAATTCACCTCCCCAAGGCATCTTTTACTTGATTTTATTCAGAATGCTCTGCGTTTCTTTTAACAATACTTTAAAAGAATTATTAAGTGGTATACCAGGGGATCCGGGTATACCAGGGGTATACCAAAAAGGGTATACCAGGGGATCCGGCCTAGCCAGCACGGATTCATGAAAGGCAGGTCCTGCTTGACCAACCTGATCTCCTTCTATGACCAGGTGACCCGCCTAGTGGATGAGGGAAAGGCTGTGGATGTGGTCTACCTGGACTTCAGCAAGGCCTCTGACACCGTCTCCCACAGCATTCTCCTAGAGAAGCTGGCGGCTCACGGCTTAGACAGGTAGACTCTGCGCTGGGTCAAAAACTGGCTGGATGGCCGGGCCCAGAGAGTTGTGGCGAATGGAATTACATCCAGTTGGCGGCCGGTCACGAGCGGTGTTCCCCAGGGCTCAGTACTGGGGCCGGTCTTGTTTAATATCTTTATTGATGATCTGGATGAGGGGATTGAGTGCACCCTCAGTAAGTTTGCAGACGACACCAAGCTGGGTGGGAGTGTTGATCTGCTCGAGGGTAGGAAGGCTCTGCAGAGGGACCTGGACAGGCTGGATGGATGGGCCCAGGCCAACTGTATGAGGTTCAACAAGGCCAAGTGCCGGGTCCTGCACTTTGGCCACAACAACCCCATGCAGCGCTACAGGCTTGGGGAAGAATGGCTGGAAAGCTGCCTGGCGGAAAAGGACCTGGGGGTGCTGGTCGACAGCCGGCTGAACATGAGCCGGCAGTGTGCCCAGGCGGCCAAGAAGGCCAATGGCATCCTGGCCTGTACCAGAAATAGTGTGGCCAGCAGGAGTAGGGAAGTGATCGTGCCCCTGTACTCAGCACTGGTGAGGCCGCACCTCGAATACTGTGTTCAGTTTTGGGCCCCTCACTACAAGAAGGACGTTGAGGTGCTGGAGCGTGTCCAGAGAAGGGCAACGAGGCTGGTGAGGGGTCTGGAGCACAAGTCTTATGAGGAGCGGCTGAGGGAACTGGGACTGTTCAGCCTGGAGAAAAGGAGGCTGAGGGGAGACCTCATCGCTCTCTACAACTCCCTGAAAGGAGGTTGTAGCGAGGTGGGTGTTGGTCTTTTCTCCGAAGTAACAAGCGATAGGACGAGAGGAAATGGCCTCAAGTTGCGGCAGGGGAGGTTTAGATTGGATGTAAGGAAAAATGTCTTTACTGAAAGAGTGGTGAAACATTGGAACAGGCTGCCCAGGGAAGTGGTGGAGTCCCCATCCCTGGAGGTATTTAAAAGACGTGTAGATGAGGCGCTTAGGGACATGGTTTAGTGGGCATGGTGGTGTTGGGTTGACGGTTGGACTCGATGATCTTAGAGGTCTTTTCCAACCTCAATGATTCTATGATTCTATGATTCTACGATTCTATACCTTTAGATCAGGCACAGAATTCTGCATGTTAAGCCCTGGAAAAAACCCTCATTATTTCTGAAAGAGACTTTATTATCTATACTGCATTCACAGTTAAGCTCAGCCCTTCGCTTGGAGTTTAGCTGTTCTTGGGAGTCCTTCATAACTGCTCAGCTAACCCCAAAACCTATACTCCGTCTATACATGTAAGGTATCACTTCACCTTGCCCAACATGTCAGGAGAACACACAGAATGGCCAATGGCCAAGTACAGACAACAGCTTTCTATATCCACCCATTTCCGAAGTAAACACCAGTGGGACAACACAAGCTCACAAACCTTCATGTGACTCTACATAGCCTAGTAACTCCCACTCTTGGCAGACAAATCAGACAGGTTAATATAAGTATGTCAAGAACTGTTAAACTTAGGAGGAGCTGGACACAATGTTCAACTGATAAAGATATGGTTATGTTTTATTTTAAATACAGGCATGATGTTTAAACCATGAACTGTGATTTATAACTGTTGCTCTTTTAAAATTTGAAATTAAGTTGACATTATAAAAGATAGGTAATGTTCCTCCTCTTAATTTTACATGTTATGTATTTCTTTTTATGATTTCTGAGAGGCTTGACAATTAGAGGAGTTTCAAGTTAAAAAATATGTATCTTTTCTAAGGAATTCAAAATTATACTTTTTACAATATGATTTTGTCTACAAATCCCAAACTTGTTATCTGACTTTAGTAAGGTACCTCTTGTTTTTGTTTTGAAGTTTTTGCTTGACTGAACCTGTAGAAAGGGATGGGAATTTGTCAGGTGTTTAATAAAATCATAGATTATAAGATGGTAAGAGCAAATACAATGAAAAGGAGCAACTGGAATAACAAGTAAAGACAACAAGGTAGAAATAGGAATAAAGCCTTAGCATAGTTTCAACTGTAGGGGAACAAGAGGAAAACACCGCAGACTGGGGGAAGGTAAGTGAATATCACTTCCATCAAAGAATCCAGTTTGTCACAATCTTGTGATTTTTTTTTTTTAATTGGTTTTCCTTTCATACAGTCTGCTTCAAGTAAGAAGGAATGCCTTTCCAATAATGTCTTGATAGTTAATCAGTTTGACCTTTGCTTATACTTTCCAGAATAAAACTGTTTCCTAATTTATTTTCTGCTTTTCATAAACCTCTAGGTTAATCTTCCATCTTTAAAAAGATTAAATATTTTATTATACCTAATATCAGATTATTGAAGATTTTAGTACATGCACAGGCAGTTCATCTAATCCCATTGACCTTTTCATATTAAAATCCAGTTTTATGCTTTATCCGCTATTTGTTAAAAAAAAAAAAATCATACATCCATTGTTCAGATGCTGGTTCTTTATTCTTATATGAAAATTAAAGGAAAACAAGACTTGCTTTTAATTTACATTACCTGAGAAAACGCATCCAAGATTTAAAAATGTGTTGAACACGTTAAGTCTTGTAGTTGGAATTTTATGTATAGTTCGAACTACGAGGCTGCCTTGTGCCTAAAAAGTAAGGCATATATCTCACGAAATCAGACTGTCACCTGTTTTGCTCATATTTCCTTATTTAAAATTCATAGAGAGATAATATTTGCTGGTAGATTTCCTTCTATTTATGTATAACTAAGTGATGTCAATGCCCTCATATCTATAGCCAATTTATTCCAAAAGAAGGCTCTTACAGGAAAAACAAACTTAACCATCCATCCCTGAAACTACTGGTTTATGACACACCAAACAAGAAATAGAAAGTTAAAATCTTCTCTTCCACACAAAGCATGTTAACTTCCTACACAGAAAAAATGACCACACATGACAAGAGCAAACGAACATTACAATTAAACAAAACCCAAAAAGTACCATGGGGAACAGCTGAAGCAAGTTGCACAAATCACGTCTATTCTGCCAAAAGTCTGCTTTGTTACAGAAAGCAAAGAAGGGCAGAAAGGGAAGTTGTGCTCATAAAAAGTGAACAGTAATTTATGCTTCTGATAAGAAGCCAGAGCTGTTTATAGGAAACGTAATGAGCTTTTATCTTACAGAATGAAACAAGTTTAACTGTAATAAAACCTTTTTCATATATATTCTAAGCATCGGGATTATTAGTGACTTTGCTCCATTAATATGCTTTCTCTCTTTTGGATGCTATAGCTTAACTAAACTTTACTAACTCTCTTGGTTTAATTCCTCAAGTCAACTGACAGAACATCATAGGCTTTGAATGAAACTATAAAAATCTCAAAGCTGCAAGGTAAAGTATTAGCCACAGGAGAAAATTAATTAAAGATCATCAAATGTGCCTGGTAAACCATAAGGCTTTGTAAAAAAAATTAACAAGAGATGCAGGAAGAAAAAGATTAAACTTTAAAAAAATCACCTCCAGAAAAGAATTATCAAGTGGTAGGAAACTTTTCTGGAACTTAGATAAGATGACAAACTGCTATTTGCACAAATAAAATTAAACACTATGTTACTCTATCATAGGTCCTTGTAAACACACTGGCCAGACCAGTGACACTTACTGAGTAAGGCTGGGGGAGAAAAGAAGAAGAAAAAAAAAAAGATCAGTTTGAGGAAGTTATCTGACTCCATATCACAGGCCGGGAACAAACAACGTTGACAGCAAATGGCAAAATTAATAGTAATTGTAAAAATTCCTTCTGTAATATTCTATGTTCAGATATAAGTAGCCAGCTGTACGCTGTTTAAGCATGCACCTTTATTTATATATATTTTTGTGTATATACATATGGTACATTCAAGATGGTAATGTACAAGTTATCTCTTCAGTCTCTATTCTGCCTTAAAACACAATACCATCCTCAACCCTATATAGACAGATCAGTTCCATTTTGTCAATAGGCATTCGTGCCAATGACGTATTCATCAGCAAAGAGGAAAGTGAAGCATGGAGACATTTAATCAATCCAAATAAAATTTAGTTTAGCGCAGAAAAAAACACCCATGGAAAGGTACTTGCAAAGTTTGAGAAACAGCAAAAAAATTGTATGACAAAGACAATCACATAAATCTGTGAATAAGTTGGAGATGAAACAATAGCAAAGTTAAGGAATAGTTCATCAATCAACCTAAGTCCTTGGGGAAACAAGAGTTCTGCTCTCACTAGATTGAAGTTTAAGATAGAAGATGACAAACTGAAAGAAAATGATGGCCTAATTAAAAAAAAGTATCTAACAGCTAACCACTGTACTGAAGAGAGACACTGACTGATAACGCTGAAAAAAAGGAGACAAAAATTTGCAAGACAAAACCTGGATACAACGAGCAGAAATGTGTATCCAACTTCTTTCCCCTCCTCTTTCCCTTCATATTCTTGTGCTCCCTCAAGTATTTATCTTCTGATGAATCAGTAATGCCCAGTCAAAATAAAACAGTTTGCGTTACCTTCATCAACCACTATCACACAGCCTTTGCTTTCCACAGCTAAGCAACAAGGGCACCAAGCAGCACAGCATATTTCACATAAAAAGAAATCCAACAACAAATGAATTAAGTTTTCTATCAGATTGACCAGGCTATACTGCTGACTGACCAAGAATAAAATCAGTATTAATCATTGACTGTATAATATAATTAAACTATATATTTCATATGCTGTCTGGGAACTTTAGAAAGCATATTTGTTATTCTCCATCCAGGTGTTAAATCAAGTGTTAAAACGAGAAACATACTGTGTGTGTACACACACGAGTGTTCACTCTCAAGCCACAAGACCTCAAAGGCTTAATGGTAAACCAAACATCATCATTACACTGCTTACAAAATCACATATCAGAAGTTGTGTAAGTACTTCACCGAAATATGCTGCATTACCTCCACAACCTACTTCAGAGGAAAAGTTACTTTATTACTCTTTTTTCCCTCCTCACTTTTCCTCAGATCAATAAATAGCAGAAAAGCAAAATCCAGGTGGATTATCAATGCTTACAGGTTACATAATCCTACAATCTAAAATGAAATGTTGGAAGTATTTAATATCAAAGCAAACAGCTATTACCTTTTATCTATTTGCTTACCTTTACTTGCACTCTCAACATGCTGCAGTTCATCCGGAAATTTTAAGATGTCCCGGTAATTCTCCTCACACGTTTCTGCCAGGAAATGCAATAAGGTTGTTTTCTGATCTGATGATTTAGTATCTCGAATCTAAAAAGTGAACACAGGAGAAAAAAAGAGAAAAAATATAACTTTTTCTTTTTTTTTTTTTTTTTTTTTTTTTTTTTAGTAAAATGTTTAAATAAAGTTAATATTGCAGATGTAAACTCATTAGCAGAAAGTTACCTACACTGGTTGCCTGCAAATGAAACATTATTAAAAAATGAAATTTCTGCAATTCTTTTTAATTTAAGATTACAAAGGGAACCTATCCCTATGCTGTATTTTTTAAAGAAAAATTAATTATGCTGAGAACAACACCTGAAGACAGCCCTTAAAGTTCTCAGATTTTTAGCAACACCAGTTGAGAATGTTTGCTATGATAAAAAAAAAAAATTAAAAAATCAGTGTGAACAGAGATTAAACAGAACAGAATTGGGTTCATTCCTTCAATGCCCCCCACTGCCAGATTTCTAAAGGAATCCCTCTGAAATGCTGCATAGCTGGACAGCATGCTGAAAGTCAGAATTTGCACTTCTACCAGTCAAGTTAAAGAAACTCCTTGTTGTATAATCCACATTTTTTTATTGAAGTAAAATCTAAACCATGCAGCTTTATCCTAAAGACTTTCAGACAAATTCTATACACACACATGAAGTAAATGCACCCTGCCTTACTGGAATACAAAGTGACAATAAAAAAGCAAAGGTAATCCTAACTGTCAGTAACAGAAATTTAATATGTCCAGTTTTATTTATGAAAAGCTGCATGAAAATTGTGCACAGTGTGAAAAAAATAGGTAATTGCATATTTTCAGTATCCTCTCAACTGCAGAGGCAATTTTTAGTGGTCTGAAATAAACTACTCTTCTTGAAGGTGATAAGATCCTCCGTTCTCCATTAATATAAGTGCATTAACTGCTAGAATCAGTTTATTATTTTAAAAAAATAATTCTGAAATAACTGTTAAAATACAGGGCTAGTGGCAAATTTCCAAGTAAACATAGATACTTGTGGCTAAATCCTATGGCAGAGTGCATGTGTATATGCAAGGGAACATCATGAACTTAACAGAAGGAGAAACTGAATTTAAATCCAATTTAGTTTCTCCATTTTTATGCAGATATAATGAATGAATGTATGAGTTGATTGAAGATTTAGTGGAAGTAGAGATTACCCCTTATTTACAAAGGCAACAGAGTGAGTAGGTGTATGCAAGAGTTTGAGATCAGTGTACCTCACTTTTTAATAGAGAATTAGTATTACAAGTATATCTGTAAAGATTTTTGTTTAACCTCATCTTACTAACTCATCTAGTACAGTTCTTATACAGAAGTAAGCTACAACATACACAACAAATGAAATCAAGGATTTATTTAAGAAGAATACATAAATGTGTGTGTAAAATCTCGTATTTGTTTTCTCATTCTCTAAATCACTAGAAGTTCTAATTCTATAATCCTCATGACAGGCTTGCCATCGATGTTCAATTTAATACAGGCCTTTCAGCTTTAAGGATTACCCTGTTAAGAATAAATGAGTGTAGTCGAAAAACAGGCTTTTAAAAATATAAGGTATTTAGGCAATTAAGAATGCAATTTAATTCATACCGATTCAGTGATTAAAGACTACATAATGCTCAGTAATGGTATGCAGTTAAAAGGTTTTAATGTGTTATGTACATAGAAGTTCCTCCAACTTGAAAAAAAATCATAGATTTAGTGGCTAAACATCTGCATGGTAAAAAGAAAATGCATTTCAATTTGTCTGTGAACAAGAACTATGGGATTTGCAGTCTTTGATCTCTCTGACATCATCGAGTGGATAAAGCATTTTTTTTTTCCTAAATGGTCAAAATTATTTTGCCTTCGGATTACAACAGAAACATGTTTTGTCACCAACAGTAACATCATATCAACAAGAGTTAATATTAGCACCTGCTGAGTTGTTTAAAACCTGTAGTAAACAGTCATTCAGATCTTAAACAACTGTGTCAAATTCACTTCTTTGGCCCAATCCAGAAACACATCTCAATTACATTCATCCATATTTTCAATAGCTAAGAGACACAATGGGTACTGTGTAGCTCTGTTTGATCTTTAGAATCAATATATACACTTTAAAAATCAAGTTCTAAGCCTACGAACATAATGAGAAGATAAGGAAAATAGGTGGGTTGAGTGTAGTTTAGCAGATATTATTTAAATATAAAAATAGAAATGAAAGATAGGAACTGGAATGCTAACAACAGCATGGCTGTGTCTTTACATTCTCTGTATTCATAGAGTATACTTGTACTCAGGGTAAATTTTTTGTCTCCTCTCTTTTTTTCTTGGGTACAATTTAACATTTTTGACTGTATGGAAAAGACAATTACATGTATTTTGAATTAGAAGTCATATTTTAAGAAACTGAAATTTGTTTTTCTTATATCCAGTTAAAGTGTCCCTTGTTTCAATTTATGACCCCTTTGTCTCATTCTTTTGCTGTACACTTTGCTAAAAAGCCTGGCTCCACCTTTACAGTAACGTACTTGGTATTGGAAGGTTGCTACAGGCCTCCCCAAAAACCTTTGTTTCTCTGGGCTGTACAAGCCAGTTCCGTCAGCCTTTCCTCAGTGTTCCAGCCCCTGACCAGCTTGGTGGTCCTCCACTCAAGTTTATCAACAAAAAAGATTTTTTGTACAGAACATTGAACACCATGTTCCATACGCAACCCAGCAAATTCAGAGTTAAGAGCAAAAAAGTCACTACCCATGATCTCCTGACTACGCCCCTATCAATAAACCCCAGGATGCTGTCAGCCTTCGTTGCTGCCAGGGCACACTACTGACTCATCTTTTCCCATTAGGCCAGACTCCGGGTTTTCTGCAGAGTTGCTTCCCACTCTTAAGACAACACTTTTGCAGCAGTTTAAGCCAGTTCCAAGTGCAGGACGCTGCATGCAGCACATCACAATATCACTGTGTTAATTACAAAATCAACTTCACAATAGTATTCTTTTCCTTCAGCATAAAGCTAAACTGTCCTTTTATAAGCAAGAGCTCTGGAAAAAGGCAAGTTTAAGATGCTAGACTTAGAAACAAAATAAATTTAGGGCTGCTGTTACATTAAAAAGGCTAGTAAACAGAAAATCAAGACTAAGTATCTCATTTCTCATCAGAAGGCTACTACTTAAAAAAAACTCAGGCAACTGACATTTAGTCAATGTCTTCTCAACTAAAGAAATGTCTTATTTGGGTTAGCAGACTAAGAGCAAAACATGAAACAAAAAAAAAAAAATCAGTATTTCCCCCCCCTTTTCATTCCTTGCACTTTTACTCATTACTTTCACAGATGATAATTGAAGCTAAGATTTACAGTAACTAGTGATTAGAACTTTTTTTTTTTTACAATATGGTGGCTCTTAAACACATCTTAACAGACCATTCAATCAGAAACACATACTTGAACAAAATATTCTATGGGTTCTAAATTCCAAGTGATATTATGCGTTCGCATGGGAGCAAAAAAAGAAGAATGACATCCATCTCACAGCCTTATTAAGTGTTCCAGCCTCAGAACTGTAGGTACATATGGACATAGGCCAGTGCAAAAGAAAAGGTGGACTGAACAAAGAGTTACATCTTTAGAAGTAGCCACAATTTCCTTGCTAGTGGCCTAGGTATGTTAAACAAAAACAAAACCAAATAAAACGGGTTGAATAAAGGATTTCACTTCCCACCTAATATGTACTGCAACACAAGTTCATGAATCCTAAAAATCCCTGCCTTTCAAATGTTTTTGCATTATGTCCTCTGTATTTTCATCCTTGTAATTCTCAAAGCATTACCATATTAGAGAAGTCGTAATAGTTCCCTGAGACTTGGTAAACCAACAAAACTCACCAACAGTAACGGAATTCACCATTTGGAATACAAATAATTGCCTTACTTCCACATCTTCAGTAGTATTAACACACTGGAACATAAAAGCCTTGACAGAGCAGTGTCTGCATATATGGCATTTGCAAAACATTAACAAAGCATGTCACTGACTTAGGGTTTTCCAAATTTATTTATTTTTAAAGAATCATAGAATAGTTTGGGTTGGAAGGGACCTCTAAAGGTCATCTAGTCCAACCCCCCTGCCATAGGCAGGGACATCTGCAACTAGATCAGGGTGCTCAGAGCCCCGTCCAGCCTGACCTGGAATGTTTCCAGGGATGGGGCATCCACCACCTCTCTGGGCAACCTGGGCCAGTGCTTCACCACCCTCAGCGTAAAAAATTTCTTCCTTAGATCTAGTCTAAATCTACCCCCCTTTAGTTTAAAGCCATTCCCCCTTGTCCTGCCGCAACAGGCCCTGCTAAAAAGGTTGCCGACATCTTTTTTATAAGCCCCCTTTAAGTACTGACAGGCTGCTATAAGGTCTCCCCAAAGCCTTCTCTTCTCTAGGCTGAACAACCCCAACTCTCTCAGCCTTTCTTCACAGGAGAGGTGTTCCATCCCCCTGATCATTTTCGTGGCCCTCTTCTGGACCCGCTCCAACAGGTCCGTGTCTGTCTTATGCTGAGGGCTCCAGAGCTGGACGCAGTACTGCAGGTGGGGTCTCACCAGAGCAGAGTAGAGGGGCAGAATCACCTCCCTCGACCTGCTGGCCACGCTTCTTGTGATGCAGCCCAGGATACGATTGGCCTTCTGGGCTGCGAGCGCACATTGCTGGCTCATGTCCAGCTTTTCACCCACCAGTACCCCCAAGTCCTTCTCGGCAGGGCTGCTCTCAATCCCTTCATCCCCCAGCCTGTCTTGATACCGGGGGTTGCTCCAACCCAGGTGCAGGACCTTGCACTTGGCCTTGTTAATCCTCCTGAGGTCCACACAGGCCCACTTCTCGAGCTTGTCCAGGTCCCTCTGGATGGCATCCCGTCCCCCTGGCATGTCAACCGCACCACTCAGCTTGGTGTCATCTGCAAACCTGCTGAGGGTGCACTCGATCCCTCTGTCTATGTCATTGATGAAGATATTAAACAGTACTGGTCCCAATACAGACCCCTGCGGGACGCCACTCATCAATCTCCATCTGGATGTTGAGCCGTTGACCACTACCCTCTGGATGCGACCATCTAACCGGTTCCTCACCCACCAGACGGTCCGCCCATCAAATCCATACCTCTCCAGTTGAGAGAGAAGGATGTTGTGGGGGACCGTGTCAAAGGCCTTACAGAGGTCCAGACAGACGACATCTGTAGCCCTTCCCATGTCCACTGATGTAGTCACTCCATCATAGAAGGCCACTAGGCCAAAGATGACACACTGCAGTGTTAAAATTTTCAAACATAGGTTTTGATTCTATGGCCTTTCTTTATCTGAGAGACAGAATTTGGGAATAACACATTTAGTAAAAAAAAAAAAAAAGTAAATAAAAAAATCAGTAGATCAGTGTAGGCTTCCAAAAGCAGCTCCCCACTGAATGTTGAAGCATCAATTTGAGTGATCAATACTATCAGATTCATTGCTTGGGAAAGGATTAAAGACTAATATACGCAGAACATAATACGTGTAGCACACCCATTCAAATCAAGTACAATGTTTATGTCTGTAGCTCAGAAAGAACATCAATATAACAAATGTCCTTTACGTGTAGTATCTTGGTAAAGCATTTAAAACATGCAAATCATACCATAACCCCCTTCCAGATTTTTTTTTTTTTTTTAAACAGGTACTTTTGGATTAAGTTTTCAGGTGTGAGGGTTAAAAGTGACAGCCAATGTAAGGGAAAAAAATGTATGTTTTAACTGTCACTAGAGTGACATTTGATTATTATAGCTATAAAAAAAGCTTTCTAAGCTATAAAAAATGCTTTCTCTTGATTTTTAGGAGATTATATAACTTTTCATATCCTAGAAATCTTTCCCACCTTAACAGAAAAGGGGCTGGTAGAAAATTAATAAATGTACACTATTCAGTAATACTCAAACTAGATAAACAGTTTGTCTTGTAGTATTTGTACTATGAACAAGTAGTAACATAGTATTACTTATTACATAAAATACACATTGATCCAGCCAGAATACTACAAAAGCTTTATTAAAACAGAGGGATGCTTGCTGTTAGTCTTTACATTAATTCACCACAAAAACCAAAAGTTGTACCCTACATATGCCTAAAGCAAACCTCTTTTCTTTCAATTAAATTTCTGTCTATCATAACTTTATAGAACTATGAGGGTTCTGCTGTCCTTGATAAGAGATAATAACTGCTGCAATAGAGGTTCAGAATAGCAGTTGGAGCATTCGTACACATTAATCATATGCAACAACTGGTGAAAAGATTTACCTTTAGTGAATTACTACAGCAGCCTCTCTGACCTTTACTGCTTTTTCTGCCATATTTATATTTTCACAGAGCGCTTAACACTTAGGCAATTGTGAATGCTCTAGCGCATACATCAGAGTAGCTGCTACTGCTTGCCAGCCTTGATACAGCGCATGAATTCTAATGTTGATCTCTCTTATTTGAACAAAATTAAGTTCTCTGTCTTCTGCCAAAGGTTGTTTACAAATAATTTCTTTCTTTAATAACATCATATACTGCAGTGTAACATCCAGAAAGATATAATCTGGTGTTGAGGATTTGCGGTTACTATACAGGCATTAGATTTTAGCTATGACCAGGCAGGTTTGTATTCATGCTTTCTTTTCTTTATCATGTTTTAATAGAAGTTGTTACACAATAACAGATTTCTGTGTATGAAATGACCAGCTCTGTTTTAAGAACATTTATTTTACAAGAACAAACATTTATCCCAAATGAATACCTGCCTTTTTTCTCTTCTTTTTTCAGATCGTACAACATTCGTACTACATCTACTAAACAGACAATTAAGATTGTTCAAGGATGACAGAAAAGAAAAATCAATACAAAAATCAGGTTTTACTGAAAAGTGAATTCATCACATTAGGATACCTCATCATTAAAACAACTCTGCTTTCTATGTGTATTCTGCACATAGAAATGTATACACAGACATGTGTTCTACCTTGCCGACAGCTGCCTCAAAAAAAAAAATTAAAAGCTCTCTTATCATGGGCAGAAAGTCCACTGACATTAAAGATAGTTTGTCATTGGTCTAAAAAAACCCCAACCAACCAACCAAACAAAAAACCCCCCACAAAAAAACCCAACCCACAAACTAAAAACTTAAACATCAAGACTTTAAAAGTCATTGATCAAATATCCACTGGTTTGATTCCCCTTATCCTAATATGTCTTCTGGTTATTTTTTTCTGAGATTTAAATCCTCGTCTTTAGGCAAAACATCAACATACAGTAAAGAACAGCTAAAAACTAATAGATGAGCCAAGTCAGCCAGATTTATTATAAATTCTCTTCACATAACAGCTGAAGTCCTTCCACAACAACAATATTCAGAGGATAATACTGTTATTTAACTTATATCTTACTGTGAGCATCACCAAAAAAAAGTAAAAAAAATTAGATAAAGAAATGACCAACATTTTAAAACATTAAGCCAGATGGTCTTGTTTGATTTTAAAACCCCTATTGAAGCAGTTATTACTTTAGACAAGTAATGTTTAAAACTGGTAAGAAATTCTTCTTGTTCTAAAGTTGCTTAAAAAAAAAAAAAAAGAGGTAGCAGGTTTTATGGCAAACAAAACAAAAAATTAGGACAAAGTTTCTTTGGCATGTTATATCTGACTTCTAACCTAACAAAGTACCTGAGGTTATGGAAGGGTGACTTCTAAATTGTAACATCCTATTGCTCATCATGGTTCCATACATAAAAACAAACAGTGCACAAATATTTCACAAAATATTATAATAAGTTAGTAATTTTTATGCTTTAGAGGTATTCTATCAAAACGTAAAATAAAGGCTTCCAAATTCCTCTTGAAAAGCTTGAAGACTGAAATACATTCCCTAGGAGAGGAAATAAAGGCACTTGAAAATTATTCAAGGAAGACCTCTCACATGGTAACAGTGCCTTCTCAAATTGCCACACACACACAGACACACACAGCCTTTCAATGTTCACACAGCCTTCAAAATTTAGTAGCACTCAGATGTCCCACAGAGCAAAAACATGTAAGCCACATGACACTGGCAAACAGACTGCTGCCTTGTTCTTGCTGTTAGGTAACGCTTATTTCTCTTATTGCCTTCTTCAGCCAAGAAATATAAATTAGAAATTTTAATTCACAGCAAGATTTCAGTAAACAGGACAATACAGTCACCCTACCATGCTTACACATACACAAGTTTTCACTTTCACAGTGAAGGCCAATTATTGACCAACAATCCTGAATTTTGAGACTGTTTGAATAATGTAATAAAGCTGGTAAGTGGCTGTAGACAGATATTAAACCTGGTGCTCATAAAAGATATTGCCACCTGATATAGTTTAATGTTTTGTACTATTCACAACAGTTAACGGAGACCTGTCAGACTGCACTCTTAGTTAATAACACAAGCCAATAAAGCCATCTTACTGGTTTGGGTGGAAAATGGGAGGGCAGAATTTGAAAGCTATTAAACAATTGCATTTGGTTTCTTTATCAGTTGACAATAACCAATGCATAAAACCAGTCATTACCCAAATATAAATTTGGATTCTTAACAGTAATTAAAAAAAAATCCATTGTGAATACTAACTGTGCAAAAGCACCTCATTTCTAAAATTAGACATCAATGGAGTAGAAGATTCCTTCTCTAAATATGATACTAAAGCATAAGTACAGGTACAAAACCATTTGAAAAAAGTAACTCTTGCAAAAGCACACTATTATACTAATCTAATTCAATTTAGAATGGCAAATACATAAAGTAATGAAAACCAGAGCTTTAGAGAGCAGAAAATATCTTTTAACTTGAGTAACAAACAATAAATTTAAATTGCAGACAATGCACACGTCACTCTGTCCGGAGAAACTTATCTACTTTTCCATTAAATTAAGTGATTTGTTCTGAGTTTGGACCTTATGAGTGATAATTCACAAGGTTTAATCAATATGTAGAGCTATTAGTGACACAATTTCATGTCTAGGTTTTGGTGAGACCTCCTTTTTTGCTCCAACAACCATCACTGTCTTTCTGATTATCTTCTTTTTAGACATCACTTTATAAAAAAATATACCTAGTACCTAAATGCAACAGCACAGTCAACATTTTATTAGGGAGAATGTTTAAGTATTTTCTCTAATCTCACTGGGAAAAAAGAAAAAAAAAAACGAACACTTCTCAGAAATATCTATCTTGAAAACAAAAAAAAAAACGTTAACAAATAGATTTTGTTTCTGAGGACAAGGCTGAACTAAATACTCATAGATTTTTGTCTCAGTTATTTTAAATTTTGCTGTAAGCACAGATAGCTATGCTTCAGCAATTATTCAGTTCAGTAGAGAACAATCTGCAGGATTAGTCAATCTACATTAGCTGTGTCAACATCTGTGGGATTTGTGTTGACAGCAGTTCATAAATCTATCACCTGGAGTGCAAGAATACCTTCTCTATGCTATGCTAGAGTACCATTCATGCAGCATCATAATTTCCCCTCCCCATCATTAACAAGTAGTTTTCTACTTAAAACATTAATTTCCCTTTAGATTCAACTGCTGCCGAAAACAAAACACAGCACTAGATTCATGAAAAAATCCTTCAACTTGGCCTCTCTTTAAAAAAGCTATTGAAGAATGAAAGTATTTCTTAGGTGATGTTTTTTATTTTACCAGGAGTTAGCAACATCTTTGTATTAAACTACAGCAAGCAGAGTCTTTCTCTACTGAAATATGTCAGATCAGACTTGCTGTGTATTTGAAATATTATTTTCCCCCCAAGGTTAAATCTCCTTGAGGTACACATCAGATTTTCTCATGGTGCCCAAAAAAGAGACTTGAAACCTGGACCCTCTGATAAGACCAAACAAAAAATAACTGAAAAATTCCTCTGCAAGATTTATGCCTTTTTTTTTTTTTTTTAAATCTGTTTACAAATGTTGCATCCTTTTATTTTAAAGATACTTTCAAAGCTTCTTTACAAACTGAGATGGTCAAGTTCACATCAATGCCCTACACACATTTTACCATATAAATAAACATGCACTGCACATTAAATTGTGACTGCTATAGATTCTGAAGTTCTCATTGCATCCCATATTTTGCCACCACAATTGAAGTTAAACCTAGGATAACAATGTCCATCTTTAATCCCAAATACTTATTTCGGTGGTACTGCTTGAGGGATAGCTGGGTGGAAGATGGGAAGAAAGACGAGTAGCTAGAGCTATTTAACATATTCAGAGCTCTATGTATATTCTATTGACAAGATGATAGTTGAACAAATTCAGATCAAAAAAGCTGTTCTACATGTATCTTCCAGAAAGACTCAGAACAGACTTACAATTAAACAACTGCCTTAAATTGCCATTGCACTGAGAAAGACAGCTATAGCAGGGGACCATCCTAGAAATGTTTACTCTGTATTTATCCATCCGTTATTAAAAACGGAGGTACAGTCAGTAAACTACACTGATTGAATGTTTTTCCCTATTTAGGGTACCTTCTCATGTGTCGTGCGTTTCATGAATCTGCACTTAACAAGTTTTATAGCTTCATCTTACCTTGCAAAGAAAACTGATGTTAAAACCAAGAGACTGTGCGTTTCTGGAGCCAGAGTTCATGTAGTTTCCAAGGAACAGCACTAACTCTAAAAGCTTACTAAAGCTTTCGCTCTTCTTCAGCTCTTCACAAGCTAGTGTAACCGCCATAATGTCAGGTTTGATATTGTTTACGTGCTCTTCAAACATAAGCCTGAAAAGGATCCCATTAAGACGTGACCGCAACATTTTCACAGAACTCATCTACAAAATAAGAAACATTAAATCAGAACATAAAAAACTAAAAACTTATTTATGCAAAATAGCTTATATTAAAAAACAATATTGTGCAGCCAGCAAGACTACAGTTTCTGTATGTTTTCATTGCCTGTCTTGTATTTCCAGGAATCCGTACCTGCCCACAGGTATTTTTCCCCAAACCATACACTTTGCCTGAAAAAATTCAGTGAAGCAACATATTGAAAATAAGAGAGTGCTTCGTGTTACCAAACCATTTAACTTGTGAATTCCAAACTCACTGAATGCACACTGCCAAAACCCTTCCTCCCAGCAAAGGAAATGTAAGTCAATTCCACCAGTTAACAAGAATAGAAAATCAGCCTGAAGGTACACGTGGCAAACATTTCATCACATCTCCAGTGAAGTTACCCTTGAACTCTGATATTTACCAATTTCCCAAACCTAAGCTTCTCAGTTTTTCTTCCTTCAGAAATGGTACAACAATCTCTCAAGTGTGTGCACTGATACCAGCACAAACACAAACAGCTACACTTCAGCCTGATTAAGCTAAAGAATTATACTTTCCATTTTTAGACTTTCTTACTGAGCGGATGCATAGCCCAACTTGCTCTTGGTCCCTGGGGGAGCAATAGGGGAGAGGGACAATGAATTCTTAGGGACCCTTGTGGAAGGACATGGGAATATCTAAGTGAGTTTGAGACACAGGAGATCAAGCTTCACTAGTCAGATATTTATATAAAGCCAGGTCACATTAGTACTATTGTTCATGAAATATTTACTGCTATTGTACTGATGTGAGCTGTTGATTGTGATATTTACAGATGACAGTGTTACATCTAACAAGGTGTTTATTTTTGCAGTTTTTAATTAAAATGAAACCCAAACTGGGTTATTATCTACACTTATAGAGAGTTATAAAATAAATAATATTAATCCTACCAGTATTGATAGTTACCAAACAAGCTCAAAGGTATTTTAGAGATACACTATGATATATGTTTGATCCTAAGAATTTAAGTTCACGCCATCAAGAAGTCCCAATCTGTGTGTTCCAAAGAATAATCAGATTCAGGATGCAGATAAAGAGGTTTTGGCCGAAATTCATGACAGTAAGTTTTACATAAAAAACAATACACCTAGAGATACTAAAGTAAGGATATACTTCTGGTATACTCTGTCCGTTCTGATCCCATGACATCATATTTTGTAGGCAACATACTGCCCGCTTTTTAACCTCTTGTCTTTTTGCCCTTTTAAAGAAATTTTGTAAAACTACTGCCCAAGATATTATCACCTTTATGTTTTAGACAGTTTGCAAAAGGCAGTACAGGACTCATTCCTTCCTGACCTAATAAAAAGATGGGAGGTTATAAATCACAGCATTGTAACCTGGTAAATGACAGATATACTGAAAAGTATTTAGTGATTCATTAGTTTAAATCCCCAAGACCAATTTCATTAGACTAGCTACCAAAATACGTCCATGTCTTTCATATTTTGCACAAGTGATCAGTAATATTTCCTCCTACTTAGCAGTGGACTATAATTCACAAGAGATATTTAAGAGAAAAAAATATGTACTGAAAATTTTTAATCCACTTAAAAATTTTCATTTAAATGCAAGAATGATTACCTTCCAAATCTAACTCCTAATTTTAATTAGCAGAATACAGAAAGATTTCTCCCCCAATGTATTCACTATCAGTGGTGTTCCTGAAGCACTTTGTCCCCCTGAAAGAAAAGCTTTGTTATGTGACAAATCACGGAACTTGGCTATCAAAACAGAAAGGTTTTTATGTGCTCATGTCCCTGTTGCCCAAAGCCTTACCATGGCTCCTTGAGGAACCATGATTTTTTCTACTGGCGTTATCTACCACAGACAGCTACCAGAAGCAGCAGCAATAACTTTGACAGGAAAGACTTGGGTGGCCTGAATAATGACAAATTCGTACTAAAATGAAAATAAATATGAAGGCACTCCAGATGGTCTCAAACAATTCATATGATCAGTCTGGAACGAGGAAAAGGAAAGGATCAGGAAGGAAGCGTTTCAAGCATAACTTGCTATCTTTTTTTATACTTCTCCATTGTCACAAATTTCTCTGTGAGCCTCTATAAGCCAACACCATGCAGTCTTGAAATATTATACTTCTAATCATTCTGTATTTCAGAAATATCATACTGAAAACATCTGCCTTGAAAGGATCTACCTTCACTGAGCTGGAGTAGATGGAAATTAAAATTAATCACATAATTTGCTTTAACTTTTGTAGAACAATCTCTAATTACTGATTTTATTCAAAATTGCACAGAAAAAGTTGTCAAAAGCTTTAGATCCTGAAAACAGAGCACAACAAAACATGTATAAGCCAACAGAACAGCGCGACTTAAACACCTGGGAAGAATAATCCTTTACAACACTTCAGCCAATTTGTACTTTCCTTCTTTTTTTAATGCTGTGAAGTGTCATGGAACACTGACCATTTATTTGTTTTGCAAGGTAGTTTGACTACCAAACCAGTAGTAAGTTTTAATTTCATTTGCTGATCTGCATAATATTTAAAAAGTATCTTGACAGTTTCATAAAAGCCGTTTCAAGTGGGTTGTTTCCTTAGAATTCAAAACTTTTTTATATACATTATGCTCTTTATGTATCAATAGGAGATGATCATAAATGCTTTTTATTTCCTCCTTCCCCACCCTGCCCCAGTTTCTCTTTCATATGCATGTTTCTAAATACACATGTTCAAAGGCTGATAAACATACTGAACTTAGAGGAATCTTCTGAAAATAAGTAAGGTACAAAGATTATATTCACTGAGAAAAAGGTCAAATTGTTTATAGTTCTACAAAATTAGTGTCAAGGGCATATAAGAAATAACACATTCAAATAGGTGCATGTAACAGCAAGCATTAGCTTTCACCCACAAACAGTTAAAGAACCAAGAAAATGGGTATTTCTTTTCCAGTTAACTGTGAGCACTCGACTGCATGTCATTATTTCCCCCTCTGGGCTTTCATAAAGGTCCTTGTCTGAATTCTCTACCTAATCAAGTTCTTTAATTCAGTTCTTTATTCTTTATCATCATCATTCAATTCTCAAGCCCTGTATTAAAACTAGGATCAAAGTTTATTGAAGAAAGAGGCAAAAAGCACAATTAAATTTGCCTCACTTCCTAAGGAAAAAAGCTGACATTCCTATAATACAAATTTGTCAACTTACTCAGACAACTTACTCAGGCTCTTACCTATAATATATTAAACAGTTGCCTTTTTCTTTTTCCTAGCAATGTTCTAGAAAGATTAATTCTTCAGCAGCTCTAGAAATTACAATGAGGCAAAACAAGTGGCAAATAAATTCAATTAAAATGACAGAATGACTCTAAACCAATGCAGGTGCAATAAACTTGTACAATTCTTCCCACTTCGTCTACCTCCCAGCAAGGACTGTTCGGGATAGCTAATCCTGGTTATTCAGCAAAAAGGGTCACAGAATCTGCAAGTCTCTACAACTACAACTACTCAGTGAAACTTATCCTCTTGCATTAACAATGAAATTACTGATAACCCAGTTCTTCACAGCTGAAGAAAGTTTTTCATTCACTAGAAACCAGCAAAAAAACCCTCCCACTTTCCCAGAACACACACCAGAAAGGGAATTCTTTGGTCAGTTCCAGTCATTTGTTTTGTTGGCTCACTAAAGAGTTATGAACTAAAATTTGCATCACGTAATTGTGGGATGATCTTTTAGAAGTGATAATATTCTTATTAACTCGACTTTAAAACTCACAGTTGGTGGTAAAAAAAAGTTGGTAAAGTTTTCTGAGTTTAAATACCACTAACACAGCAAAATATTTTTTTTTTAGCCTGTCCTCTGAGTTGACAGCAAATGGTTGGTACTCACACTTTAAGCACAGATGGGACTTACGCTTTTCTAATACTTAAACTATTCGACTGGCACCAAAATTTGAAGCAAGTATCCTTATTGAAGTTGCAGCTGTCCCCATGACAGAAAAAAAAATTAACTCTTAAACACAAGTTTTACCTTTAAAAATCAGAGAACATTCTGCCTAGCTTTTTTAATGTTCTACAACTGATTCAGTTAATCTATTTTTCTTGCCCTACTTCAACATCAACGCAAACTTTTCTTTATATGAAGTTGTGTTGCCTTTTTTGATCCCAGGATATAACTTCAATTCCAATAACTAATTTGAATATATAATTGATTTTAACATTTCATCTAAATGAGAATTCAATTCTAATTTTCATTTACATATCAGCTGAATATTAAGATAATCGGTCTCTTCTAATAAGTTAATAATTTACTGAGTATGTTTTTTCTACACAAATTTTAAACAACGTATTCCAACCTTTATTAAATTTGATGAGCACAGTGATTATCCAATTAGGATCTCCTAATAATTAACTTACCTAAATTTACATACAAGTAAGGGTACACATTTTAAATACTACTTAACATAGTCTTTCTGTCTTCTAGTCCTAAACGCCTTCTTCTTAACATCAAGGTTAACATTATTATTAAAGCAAAACTCTAAAATTAATTCAACACATAACGAAAAAAGACTCTAGTCAAGTTCAGCTGCATTTCTTCCACTGTAGTGGATTGTTCAATTAAGTCAAAATCAGAAACAAAACCAGCATTTTAGTAGTATTAATGTAGTTAGAGGCCTCTAAAAATAAGACAGAATCACTACCCATAAGAAAATGTAATATTTTTTATTAAACCAGATAGTAAAGTTGAATAAGCAAACAAGCTTCAGGAAACTTAGTCCCTTCATAAGGCAAACATCACCATTTGGAGATGTTTGATTAAGCAGTTTTTTTCTAATTAATGTTCCATTAAATACTTTTAAATTCTTTCTCAACTTTTTATAGTTGGTTATTCCTTAAAAGAACAAATCAACAAAAAAGTGATCATGACTATATTAGTCCTGTCGGAAAATAAGGATATTTTTATGACTTTTTCAACACAATCGAGTGAAAATACAAGGACCATTTAGTTTCAATCCAGTAGAAATCGTAAGTCAGATAAATGCATGATCCCCAGGTATGCAAGACAACCAATAGAGATGATACAGTTTCCCAAGTGACTTTCATTTATAGTTGTATAATTTTCTGGGAAAGAAACTGCCAGCAGAATCAGAATGAAAGATTACAAGAAAGACACAAATCATACTACTATATAAACAGAATGAGGAAAAAAGAGTAAGTACTAGACATTACTGACAGACATCTGAAAAAAACTAACAAAACCAAACTATCCAACAGCAGCAAAAACACAAGGCCATTCCTCTCAGTTCAAGCGGTTTTCAGAAATCTCTCAGTAAAACATAAATTGACATGAATTCAAACTCTGGTAAAAAGTGTACTAAGAACACTTACTATCTACACGTACTTAATACATACTACTTGTATATTGGCAATTTCATTAAATGTTTCTGTTTTACCACTACATCAAGACAAAGCAAAAGAACGATTTCTTCTAACCTGTGATCTTCTGAACTGGAGGTAAATAATCTTCCGAATATGAGAACAGAAACATTCTCCAAGTGTTTTCATATACTTAAGTTCTGTAGTATCTCAGTACTTTACATTTGATGACAGAAAACTTAGTTTTTGCACTGTCTTTTATACTCATTGTGCAGCCAATTCACATACAAGCAGTTAAACTAGAGCATCAGTTAGGTTCTTTCACTTATCAAATTCATACTCATCCAACCAAAATGAAGCTCGCGTGGCAAAGAATGAAATGGACTTATTTTCTGCAGGTTTTCTTTACTTTATGAAAAATATTTCCACTGTCTTGGATCAGCCTTTTGATATCTATAATAATTACACCTTAAATTTATTTTCAGTCTTTCATTTCCAGCAGCATATTAACATATACCCAAAATGAAAAGGCCATTAGTCAACTACGACCAAATTAGTGCAAAATTGTGGTCAACAATGTTTTCCTTATATACAGTCAGAATTTGCAAAAAATGCAAAACCTGATCCTGCCTGTCCTATGCCCCGCCAAAATTTCAGACTAGGTGATTAATTAAATAGCAGACATTAATGAATCTCTCTCATAATACCTTCTGCACAGAGGTGAAACTGGGGAAATAATTTTATCTAAAAAAACAGCCAGCACATCATGTCTGCATAAGTGGTCAGATATAGTCACCCCAATTCTTAAAAAACGTATGCTTCTATGCAAGCCTAGGCACAGCAAACAAACCGTGGCAGTAACAGAATAAACTTCGACTAATCCTGTTGTACTGGGTCTGGCTGGGACCGAGTGAATTGTTCTTCACAGCAGCCTGTATAGTGTTGTGTTTTAGATTTGTGAACAAAACAATGCTGTTAACACGCTAATGCTTTAGCTGCTGCTGAACAGTGTTTGCACAGTGTCAAGGCCTTCTCCACTTTCTCACTCTGCACAACCCAGTGAATAGACTGGGGGTGTGCAAGAGGTTGGGATGGGACACAACCAGCCAAATGACCCAAGCTAACCAAAGAAATATCCCCTGCCATATAATGTCATGCTCCGCAATAAAATGTGGAGGAGGGGGGCTTAGATCAGTCAGCCATCTTTTGCTCAGGAACTGGCTCTACATCAGTCTACACATGGGAGACAGTAAGTGATTGCCTTTGTTTTATTTCTTTGCCTTTGTTTTCTCTCTTTCTTCTTCCACTTCTCCTTCACTTCTTAAACTATTTTTATCTCAACCCATGAGTTTTCTCACTTTCATTCTTCCTTTCTTCTTCCCCCATCCCACTGGGGATGAGAGGGGGAAGTGAGTAAGCATCTGCGCAGTGCTTAGCTGCCTACCAGGGTTAATCCACAACACCTATTCTTTTCTGAATAGCTGCTCTTGACTCCGTTACCTGTTGCTACCTAAAGAGAAGGTACAGAGAAGATGGAACCAGAGGATTCTTGAAGGTGCATGGTGATAGGACAAGAAGCAAAATACAAGACGGCACTCAGGAAATTCTGACTGTATATAAGGAAAACATTGTTGACCACAAAGGTGGCTGAATATTGAATGCAGTGCCACTGTCACAGCTCTCCTCGGCAGAAGGGCAATTTACTACTACCCACCACAGAGCAGCATGATGGGAGGATGCAGATAATCAGTATACTAATCCAGAAGTACCTTTATATAAAAGCTATATAGAGCAATGCAGTAAAACCAAATAGGGTAGAAAGGCTGAAGCAGAGGCGACAAGGTAGGTATGATGTTTGTAAAAGGGAAGTGGGTGGCAGAAGAAGGGATCAAGTTGGGAAAGGATCCAAGTTATAAAGATCAGGGGTGAAACATTAAGGAACTTATAGCACTAAGGAATGTCTATAGAGTCTTTTAAATCAAGGTCATTATGCACAATTTTCTGAATTTCTTTGCTTATTTTAAATAGTTAACTGAATAGAATTCATAGACATCAGAGTCTTCATTTGTCCTAATGCCTCCACCTTGTTTGCTTCCATTCTGTGTTTGCCTTAGACACCTTTCAGATATTCTCCTTGCACAAAATCTAATTTCCCACTCTGATTGGCATTTTTTATGTAGGAGGGAAATAAGGAAGTATTCATTTGGTAAATCAGCTGCTCCCTGGCATCCTTTGCTCATTGCCATTTCAAAAATAGGCAGAAATCAGAGAGTAGACAGGGCAATTGTTCTGGCCTGCCTTCCCTCCTTCCCAGGGATCAAAAGCCCATCTTGTTGTAGGGCTGGCAGTACTACTCTCACTTCATCACACTGTTTTAGTCACTCTGAAAGTGTGTGTTATATGACAAAGAGGGAACAAAGTACTCCTCCAGTGCTTTTAAACAGATTTTTTTAATATACATACACATTTATAGGTATGTATATAAAACATAATATCGAATATATGCATATAATATACATCTGTATATATGCATATAATATATATCCATATATCTGTATATATGGGTAAGTTTTAATATATATCTTAAAGATATTATAATACATTAATATATTATATTTTATACATATTACATGCCATAATTCCTTCAAGAAAAGCATCAAATATGTATTTATAGAGATTTTTAGATTGTTACTGATCAATAAACAGATGATAACGTTTTACTACTGCAGACCTTGCATTAAGACTAAACCAATGTATCACACTTCTACCAAAATTCCTCATCTTTATTTTGAAATAAAATATTTTTGGAACTTTATGCCATTTATTAAAAAAATAAAATCAATAGCCTCAAGTTTTTCAAAAGAAGTCATTGATATCTTTCATTTTCTAAATCCTCTACAAAAAATCTCATTAGGTCAAATTATGTTCTGTCCCGCCCCCCAAAAAAAACACATTCAAAAGGCACTTCTGAAGCCAAATTATGCTCAAATCAGAGCTTTTTAGTAAAAACCTCGTTTCACTCTTTCCTTTTAATAGACCTCTATTTCTGTTTTAATACATTTTAATATACATAACACCATAAAAATTCAGCAAGAGCAAGCCTAGCTCCTGTGGAGTTAGGGATAAATTCTAAACGCATTACAGAGGATATATCATCATCATTATAATCTTTTAGACTGACAAAGTGAAGTGAAAACAGGAACTAATTTGCCTAAGGACTTATCAGGTCTTTGGAAGACCAGAAGCGGAAAAAGAGTCTTCCAAGTCCTAGCTTAGTACTCGGTATCATCCAATCAACTACCAGCATGTATTAGGGTAACTTATGCAAATTTTATCATTTAATTCAGAGACAGGTTCTAGACATTATAATACTTGATATCCCTACTTTTGGAATAGATATATATATAGATATAGAACACCAGTAAAAGCAACAGAATATGATCTACAACTTCAGTTCTAATATGAATAATCCATGCCTCTTCTAGAGCAATTTTGCAAGTTTCTGTGTGTTTGTATATGTACTTTATATGTCTATGCATACATACATATGTGCGTATATATACATGTACACATAAAATATATATATACACACACGCTTTTTTTTTTTTTTTTAAACCAAAGGGTAAAGCATGACATGATACACTATGGGCATTATTACTCATCAATAAATAGATGGTAACTTTTCCTACTGCAGGACTTGCAAAAAACACTAACCAAAATAATTTAAACCCAAAATTTTTCTTTTTAATCTATTTGACAAAATAGAACTCTCCAGTTAGTTATTGCAATAATACGTACCACAACTCCAAATTGTTCTGGCTCAGCAAGATCATTATATTCATCCTTTAATTCGGCTAAGGCATTGAGTTCTTTCTGCTCAGGAAGATTCTTCACTAGGTTCTAAAACAAACAAGGCATTATATTAAATTTGTTATATTAAACTAGCTGAGATCTTAAAATAACACGCGTAAAATATCACAACATGGAAATGCATGAGGAAATTATGGGAAGCTTATTTTATTTACACAGCTTTAACACTATATAAACATCAAATCAAACCAGTAATTATTTAATACAGACATCAGCACCTCTGTTACAGTCTCTAATTTGAAGAATGCCTTCTCAGTATTAAAAAGTTAGACAAAACTCCTTGATGCTGTCAGACCTTGAAGAATTATACTCTAGCTACAATCTTTTTTTTCCCTCATGATTGCATCTTGCTCATTAAATATTAATCAAGAAATATCTGGTCTCTGTAAAGCAAGACATAACTACCTAAAAAAAAAAAATCTTTAGACATTCAAAATAGCTGTGCACGAACTTCACTTAAAAACATTTTACACAGAAAAAAGCAACATCTCACAATTGTACAGATCTTCTGGATGGCAAATATACTGGAACTCAGGAAGAAGTAGGACTTGCTTGAAATCTTATCCATGTCCCCAAAGAAAATTGTATAATTTATTATATTATCTTAACATCTCAAAATACAGATATGCTAAATGTATAAAATATTTATATTAAGGCTGAAGAATACTTTGTTTTAATAGGTACTCAGTAAAAGTTTAGGTTGCGTTTAAATTTTGATATATATGTTAGTTGAAATCAAAACAATAATGTAATTCTTCAAGGCAAAAAGAGTATACTTTTACATTCAAGCAACCTAGCAACAGTCAATAGACTTTTTTTGTGCAAAAAGGTTCATAAGTCTTAAGCTCAAAAAACCAAAGTGAATTCAAATATTAACAACTGATGATTACACTACGGCTGTCCACACACATTTCCAATCTCCACTAACCACCTTTGTTCATATTAAAGACTTATGACAGGAAAATCAAGAAACAAAAATGATGTACTATTTTGGATACTGGATAGGGGATCCAAAACACTGTAGTAGCTTGGAGGCAAGTGTGATTCTCTGAAATTTCAAAGGGCATTGAGTTATGGGCGAGCACTAGCCACTGAAGAAATCAAAGGGACTGAGTTGGAGACATTTACCTATAGAAGAGAGGCAGAAATACCTCCAGATCTAGGTGAACACAGCATCCCTCCTGCTTTCCCACTGCGACCCTTAGGGGGATTTTTTGGGGAGGTAATTGCCTAACCACATAGTAAAAGGAGGCGACCTGCTTCTGTATGCTGGATAATTTACAGACACTTAATATACATATAGGGGCCAAAGAAGTAGTGCACTTTTGTTATTAATAACTTCTGAAGAAATCAACATGAGATTCGCCCAACTCCACAGTGCAAGGACTCCTGTACCAAATAACTAAGAAAAAAAAATGCCTTCACACAGAAATCATTTTTTCTTCTACACAAAGACAGCGGGTCCTGAGGTATTAAAGAGAAAAGGGTAAGCCCATGTTCTTCAACAAGAAGTTCCTACTTTATGAAGCCACCGTCTGAAACTCGCATAAGTGGTAGAACTACCATCAGGTTTAGAGGTTTACTTCCAACAAAATGTCTATGGAATATGCAATTCTATAGCATTGTAATTACAACGCAGATTTTAGTGACAATAAGGTAATGTGCTACAGCTACAAAAATTAAATCTTTTGATGCTTTCTGCAACACTAGTCATAGAAGTAAAACATTTCAGAACATGTTCCTTTAACTTGAAGCTCTTCTGGTTAGGTTACTAGCACATCAGTTCTCCTCCCACCAGAAAAGGTGTGTTGCCATGTGTTCCCATAAGATATGAATAAAATAGAAGGGACATGCACACTGACACTATCAGAGAACCGATAATGACTGTTTAGGTCTATGTCACAAAAAGACTCTGATATGAAAAAAAGTTATGTGCCCTTTAAAATCAGAAAAGCAACCAGCACTATAGAAGCATATTTTTCCAGATATAAAAATCTTAATTGGAGAAACCTGTACTATTAGAGATACACGTCTTATTTTTAGAACATACCAATCTTGCCATCACTCTTGCAATATTCTTATTCGTTAGGAGAATTTGATTACTGATCACTCTGCAAAACTTGATGAAGTAGGCATATTAAGGTACAACTTTGAGAAAGGCATCAGTCTAATTTGCCAGATTTGCAAGTGATAGCTAACTTAATTCTCCAAGCTGAAAGAATCAAACATTCACCCATCTTAATAAGGAAAAATAAAGATGACAAGCAGTCTCATACAAAGCATCCCTGTTACAGAAAGATTTTTTTTACATTTACACCAGGGAGCTACTGAGTGTCTCAGTGAGCAGAGTTTAATATACTTGACAGAGATAAGCATCAGATTCACCTGGATGTCATACAATTGAGCTATGGCCTCGTGTTTAAACCTAAGCAAGCTTCCTTTCCTATTAACTCAAAACCACGTCCCACAAATTTCTACTTCAAAAAAAATTAAAGATCTGTAAAACATTCTTGCTCATTTTGTTGACTGTTTAATGCTGGTAAAGATCAAAGACACGAACTAACTAAATAATGGGTTAAAAAAAATTACATTTTCATTAGGTAGACTATTTACCAAATGCTGTCATCAATAATTTCACAGTATTTGCCAGAAACGTGTATTTCTTTACACATTAATAAGCTTACTGTAAAACTTTTTTTTTCCCCATCAATGCAGAAATACAAATACCTACTACTAGAACTGCCTTTTTTTTTTTTTAGCCATGTAACCAAAATCTGTTAGCACGCTTGATCATTTGTTCTTCCTCATCCATACCCCTTTATGGTCTAGATTACCCTTAGCTTCTAAGAAGGGGAGGAGTTTGGCTCTACTAGCACTGCAGCCCCCCATGTATATATGTCTAAATATCTTTACTTTCATTAATTGTATCGGATAACTGAAAATGAAGCTAAAGCATTCAGTGATCATATACTCAAATCCTTGTCAGTACTTTAGGAAACAGAGTTTCATAATTTATTCATGATGATGTGCGTTTAAATAAAAATAGGGTAAATAAAAACAGTTTACATAAACATAAGAACTAGCAGAAATCTAAGGCTGACATTAAGAGGCTGAAACTATCACTCACTACTCACTGTCACAATGCCCTGAATCCTGCTAAACATGATGTTTGAAAACTGGATGTTTACAAGAACTTATCTCAAAGACACACTGGGAATTGAGAATATTTTTTCCTAGTCTTTTCCTCACGGAAGAGTTACAACAGTATATAGTCTACCATGTACTCAAACTGATTAATCCAATTAATTTTAGTAAGTGTTACAACATAAGTTTGAAAAGCAGCAAGAAACGAGGACTTGAGAAGCATAACTGAAAAAGCACTTTTCTATATGCTCAGTAATGCTATACCCATTTGGCTTTCACCACTTTGATATTTAGAACAAAGCAGTTTCCACATGTGCATTTTTATAAAGTGCAAGTTTTGCGAAGCATGAAAGAACGCAAGGTTTGCTTTGGAAAATTTTTCCAATCAGTAGTATTGAAAACTGTTAAACTGGTAAATTAGTTAATAACTCAGTCAGAAGATTAGAATAAAAATAAACCAGAACAGACTGAACATGAAAGAGATGATACAGCCCATTTACCCCAATACATTTCCAAGAATATCTTTAGAAACACAGAAGGAATCTCTTCCAGGTTATCAGCTAAGCCTCCCTGCTATTAGAAGCAACTCTGCCACACCATTCCCTTCAGAAACGGACCAACCTCCAAAGCCTCAGTTTTTTGAAGATTATAGGCAGCTGAGTTTCTAGATAGTTGCATTCATGATGAATTCATATACATTTATTCTGGTGTTAACAGTGCCTTTTACTTATGCAACTTCATTTTTCTCCCCAATGATTATGCACATTATGCTCCCCATATAGTTATAATGTAGTCATATCCCCTCTTAGCTATTTATATTGCTAATCTAATCAAGCCAATTTTTTCTAGCTTCCTTCTGTAGACTGTTTCTCCATCCCTCAATCATCTTAAGTAGTTTTTAAGTTCAGCTTCTCCATTTTAAATTCATTTTTGAGAAACGTACTGAGTATTTTAGATAAGGTCTTAGAAGTGCATTATTCAAAAGCATAATAATTATCCTCTCTACTGGAAGCAGTTGACCTGATACACCTTGCAATCACATTTGCCTTTTTTATGGTGTACCGGGTCAGGCTGGGATGAAGTTAATTTTCTTCATAGCAGCCCATATGGCATTGTTTTGCCTTGTGACCAAAACAGCGTTGATAACACACCAATGTTTTAGCTACTATTGAACAGTGCTTGTGCAGCTTGAAGGCCGACTCTGTTTCTCATTCTGCAAGTAGGCCAGGGGTGGGCAATCTGCACCCCCCCGCCCTGACAAGTAGGCCAGGGCAAGTGGTTGGGACAGGGTGAGGGCTTCGCTGTGCCCCATAGAGCTGCTTCACAGGGGTAGCTATACTCGTCCTGTTGAGCACAGACTTACTATTACTTCTCCTCAATGATTTCCAACTGATAAGCAACCATTACAACATTAGCTTCCAGCATTGTACAATTCACATGTAAGATCATGACCTTATACTTCAGCATAACATACTACATCCTATTTCTATTAACCCAGGTCTCAAAATATCTCTACGTTTGTTGTAGAGATAACAATACCAATATGAAACGATTCTGCATTTGAGGTACTCAAGGTGGGGTTTTTCTCCCTGTTGATTTTTGATTTTACTAATCCTGTGGGCTTCTCAATCAAATGATCTGATATCTCTGATCAATAAACATAAGTAAGAAGTCTTAAGTTTATTTCCAAATACTACGTATCATGTGCTTAAGTTTTTTGTGAGAAGACTTACTCAGTGGCCAAAGATAGTATTTTTAGCAATATGTATATATATATAGATTCATAGAGGTATAGATATATATTAGAAATTCTTTGTATTTAATTTTAGGGCCCATACTCAAAACGAATCAATTTCATGCCAACATGGCCTGAAGCAGGACATCACAGTGAAACACATCAAATTCAGATTGGAAATAGCTTCCCATCAAATGGGAAGCTCCAAAAACACTATGCCATAGCAATCAAAAAAAACAACTGTAAAAAACAAAAATCAAGGATTATCCCAAATGAAACATGAATGAGAATTTTGGATATCAAATCTGTATGTTCAAACACATTAGGTTAGGTGGTATAAGTCTCAGAATATGACACTGTAAGAAAATATAACTGTATGTAGCGCTGCGAGTCCAATAGTTTGAGGTCTATGAGAAAACTGCAGCCCTTCCTTTAGAGCCTCAAGAAAACAAAACTCCAGAAATGTAGGAAGGCCTTGGTGACACAAGAAAAACTGCAGAAAAAGGACAAGAAAATTTAATTTGAAAAATTTAATTCCATTTACACTGTATGTTTTGCAACATAGTAATTTTGTTAAAAAACATTCGTGTTAAAATTTGAAGTTATGAATTATGTAACTAACGGTGAAGAGACCAGGCAACTCGGTTTATAGTCCAGTGTGCCTGGAATAACCACTTTCCAAGTCCAAGAAAGGAAGAAGAAATTAATTTAGAAACCCTTGGGAGGACTGGGACAGGGGTGCAAGCAGGAGACAGGGAAGGAGGAAAGGATAAATAGAGGCCCAGTACATTAGCTAGAATGTGAATCTGTGTATGATATTAAAATAAACCAATTCAACGCCAGTATCATTGCTGTGCTACATCTATATACCATTTTAGGTTTACATGTTTCTCTGTTACACTCTGTCATTCCCCAGAGATCATGAGGGGCAGCGTACACACTTGCTCTCCTCCTACTGTGAGGAAATCAGAGAGGGATGTAAAGAAGCTGTATTCCATACTTTCTTCTCTCCAGCTGAGAGTTTTTGGCTTCAAAATAAAACCAAACCAGCTTGAGAGCAGGTTTGATTTACAGATGTAGCAGTACCCTGAAACATTCAGGTAGTTTCATCTATCATTAGTGACAAGCAGAGCTGTTTCCACAAGAAGACTGATGAAACTTCATTATCCACTAGCCTAGATCTGGTAAATGCTTGCCTTCAAAACTGAAAAACTAGAATTATCAGAGATTTCCTTTTGAAAGAGAAACTTCATAGAGTTAGAGATTCAAAAGTACTTTTGTTAACAGAGTCTCTTAAAGACATTTTTACTGCTATAATCGACCACATTCAAAAATAGAAGTGAAATTAAAAACACGGCAAACACAACTGATACATTTGTAGCTGATATCCAGAAAACTCTACACTATTCTTACTTTTGAATTCTTATACCTTTACAGCATTTTTATGTGGAAAACAAACTATGAACAAAATCAGAAACATTTTCACATACCTGAATCAAGGATTCACTCAGCTTCTCTTCATCAACCTCTAAAATTATATTTTTTATTTCTTCATAAGGCAAACGGAAAGAACCCAAAAATATTGCTGAAATTCAGTAATAAATAATTAGAATCAAAAAGGTCAAGAAGACTGATACAAGAAGGAAAACCATTTCTAGCAACTCAAAAATCATATCTTGATCCAAATTAAGACGATTCACAATGAAGAAGCTTTCTATACAAAACAAACAGTAAATGAGCCACACTTGCAGTTCAACTTATGAATTCTACTTCTAAGAAATGAAACTATGACAAAAGTTTTAGCTGTTTAATCAGCCTCAGTTGCTCCCTAGCAGCGTTACTGATCTCTAGCAATAAAGTCCGATTTTTATGAATGGCAACATATCTGCATTACTACTTAAACAGAGTTTTTCAGCCACTAGGAGACTTTTGCTATTATTTTTTGCTTTCATAACCATGTATGAATAGCTGTACTGCATTTACAATTGGTTGAGTGACATTTACATGACATTCTAGAAAAAATTCCATGTCAAAAGGATAATGAAGAGCTGGGCAAAGACAAAAAACCAATACCCTAACTCTACCACTTTTTAGGGCAACTAAACTTATACAAGAGACAATGTATATTGTATACCCTTCAAAGGTGGGAGTTCTCAAAGCAATTTGATCTCAGGATGTTATAACATCTCAACAGAGCCCCGTTCAATAAACTACAAAGTATCCTAACACAGATGGATTAGCATACCATTTTAATAAAGTGCTGTATATTCAATCTAACTACTATGGCTGATTTTGCTGCATCCATATTTTCAAAACTTGAAGTTTTATATCACTTGTGTCATAGTGCATTTTCTGCTTAAGAAAATGTGCTCATGGATGTGGTAATAAACAATGCACAGACTTGGTTTTACTCCATTTGCCATGGGCATAGATGGACCAGTGACATTTTATGGTATATCTAATTCAAATAAAAGCATCTACTACTCTCAATGATTGATTTCCGTCCATAATTAAAGAGAGAAGAGGCAAGTTAAAAATAATACATGGGGCTGTTTTCTTTACAATTTATAGTAGTAGTATTTGCACCTAACTTACCCTATTTCGCAATATTTTTCTCTTTAAAAGTCTAACCCCCATCAAGCTCTATTTCTCCATTGCTTTAACCAGAAAGAACCATTATGAATGGTCCCTCAACTCCAACCCACAAAACCTACCAACATTGTGCCTTCCCTTATACTTCCAGTCTAAAGCAATTAATGAAAGAATCAACTTTTTGTTACAAAAAAATATAGTTCATTAACATTTAAGTCTACATCATTTTTCCATGTTACTTTAAGTTTTCCCAATTTGTATAGTGAATTGAAATCATAGGTATGTAAAACGCTTCTGAACTTAACTCACATTCAGATTAGACTGTTTTTAGAAAAATAATATTGCACATGTAAACAGAACGGAAATAAAACATTTAAGAACAGTCGTGCATACATTCACTTAATGCATTTGACATCACTTACATAAGTTTTGTGCAGTTTTTCCATCCAAAATTCTTAATTCTTTAATCCTTTTCTTTGACTGAACTATTTTCTTTTCTTCTGATTCTTCCACTGTCTTTTTAGCTGTAAAGAATGTATTTATTAAATTCTGATTCATTATTACAACTGTTAAATCTAACAGACTAAGAGCAACTCAGCTAGAAAGCCATAATAATGCATCTATTAGAGTCAGTTCAAGGCAAAATGAATCCACTGCCTCAACATACTGTAAAATATCCAAAGAAACAACATAAATTCACAAAATTAGGAGGAATATGAAATGAAAATGTTACTATGACGATGCTCAATTTACCCAAGCACTATCAAATTGCATGTATATATTTTAACCCACAAAATTTGTTATCTTCAGCTCCAGCTTATTCCAAGCACCTTTAAAAATACGGTGATCTGGTGTTACCTCGAAGTACGTGAGTGCCCTCTGTTGAAATATTAATAACTCAAATACCCTATGAAGGTCTTCATCCAAAACCAGTAAGATATATCATCTGAGACTTATCACACTACACAAAGGTAGGTTTTTACTAATTATTTATGTTATCACTGGTAAAGAGCAAAACCAAATAAGAAAATACCATATATTTTAAATTTTTTTTTTTTAATTGGAAAGGATCACTACCCTTATATTCAGTACTTAAAATTATACCGAAAGTAACGTGGTATTGAAATATTTAAAATATATGCTGATTTTTTTCATAATTTAACATACTTAATTTTCACAGAATTTTCTTAAGTATTAAGTAAACCCATTAACAAGGATTTATTTCCTTTTAAATATCACATAACATATTTGGTACTGAAGGAATAGAAATTTGACATGCTTAATATTAATTAAACTTAATGAACATTTTAAGTCATTCAAAAGTAACTGAAAAACTTGAAAGTCAAATTAAGAGGAAGTTTTAAGCAGACTAAATATGCATTTCTTCTCTGAGCATTATTTTTTGTTGTAGTAATTTCATCAGCATGGGTTTCATCACAGGTATCTCCTAAGAAAAGACGTTCATTTTTAGTTGAAGAATAACACCAAAGCCTCAGTTTCAATGTCTTACAAAAAACAGAACAAAGAAAACAGTTATTTTTCTCCTTATACACATTACCACTAGGAAAACACCTGGCATAAAATCATTCTACTGGGTTTATACCACTTGAATAATTAGTTTACCTTGGGCATTTTCATACCAGTATAAACTAAGCTAGTACAAGGTAGTTCTCTCATCCTCAGTTACTTCTAAAAAGCCTATAAGCAGAAAGAGCTAAACAAAAAAGACGATTCAACAACAATGCAATACTCGCCCTCCCTTTGCCCCGCCATTATTGTGCAAGCCTAATTACGTAATATGACCAGCTTGCTTTATATTTGTAAAAGGACAGTTACACATCAGCTTGATAATACACGGATAAATACTCAAAATTCCCACCAGCACTGACCTTTAACTATCATGAATTACCATTTAAAATCCTGAAGTGACACCCCATGAAATAATCACACCCTTATCACTAATCGTTTTCAATTAAACAAGGAAATAAAACCAGGTGCTCAACAAAACAAACAAAAAACACCCAAGAGTTAAAAATTAGTTGTCCCATGAAAAGGCAATAAACATTATGAGTTCTGTTATATTAACAGAAGCTATTGAAAAGCCCAGGTTTGTGTCTGTTGAGACAGGTGTGAGAAATGATTCAAGACAATGAGTGACCTATTCCAAAATTCATCTGTTTAAGAATTAAACCCTCTGGATTTCCATATATGATTGAGTCTTTAAAGTGTTGAACAACGCACCCCCTCACAATCAGCTCACAGAGTACTATACTTGTCACGTTAGTTGTGAACACTAAACACAAACCTGTTCTGTAACCAGCTAAGGCAATACACACGCAAAGCCACAGTGTAACCATTTTAGTCTTGTGGCTTGCAAAACTGCAGAGGTAACAAAAATATGAAGTCGTAAAAGAAAACAGAAGAAACATAGATGGTTTTGTTACCAAATCTCACCCCACACAAAGGTAACTTCTTTCCTACAGTGGTAATTCACATACACCTGATCAGACATAGCAAGTGAGAGAAACACCTTTGTGAGCAGGCGTTCAAGGGCAAAGGTGTTACATGAGCCCAACTCAAAACATGTATTAAGTTACTCAACTACTACAGTATCAAAAAAGGAAAAGTGGGTTTGGGGGTTGAGTTTTTAAGCATACAATATTTTATAGAAAGAGACACACAGAGGATGGGCTGAGTCAGAATTCACAACGGTACCTCTGCCTGTACAGGGCAAACAACCAGTTTTCATTATCATCCTTCCTCACCTGTTTCCAGATTGCACTCTTCTAGGGGTTGTGAAACGAGTAGCCACATTTAGAACACAAAAGACCAAACGTTCAGAAGTTTTATAACAAACCATGGCTACTCTTACCTGCTTCAGCCTGAAAGGCCGTAACACCATCACTTATAAATCATCCATTTTATAAATATTTCATGTCCGGGTTAGATTAAAACTTTTCCATTTGGAAAAGACCAGAGAAGACATTCTTTCCAAAGGTTCTTATCTTTTCAAGCGTGAGACTTTAAAGACTAAGTTAGCTTTATGCCAATTTACAAAAAAACACGGAGAAAGACTCAAACCAGATGCTTATGTGACTGCACCAAAGTCACAATCCAGCATCAACACCGATCTTACCAACCTAAGACTCATAGGCAGAAAGAGACATTAAATTACTAGCATTTCTCCAACACAGTTTGACCCATGCTTGAGATTACATCAGAGAGCTATCAAAAGCCATGTCCTTCCCTCTTCTGTTAGTGGCTCTCTCCCCCTCTGATCGCATAGTCCATTTTAGCAGTGACTCGACTGTGACAGGATGATGGATTACAAAATTTTAAAAATTAAATAAATAAACAAAAAGCTACTCAATACATTTCAGAATCAATATACTATTGCTGACCAACCTCCCAACCCTTTTCAGGTACTCCCTTCACAAGCGCCTGTTTAAAGATGAGACACGCTTTTTGGTTTGATGCCACAGAACCAGAGGGAGAGATGAAAAAAGGATTTTATAGCAGTCAACATAGGGTAGCTCAAAAAAGCAAGATGAAAAATCAAATCTGGAAGCTAAAGCATCTGTATTACTACATACAGACCTTGGAGTTTAGTGCTGTGATTATTCATTACAGCACTTTGATAATGGCACTGGCTTACATCTTCATTCAAAATCAGTTTGTTTTCCAACTGACAAGTCTCACTGACAGTACCTAGAGCTAGTGACAGTCATACCCAGGTTTCCATAACAAAGATGGTGATATTTTAGAGAAAAAAAAACCAGTGTAGCAGAGGGGAAATTCCCTTACTTTTTGACCACAACAACTGGTTAAGGAATAGGACACTGAAAGAAACAGGTCAGCTCTCCAAGTCTGAAGCTTTATTCCACAGGGTCCATCTCCCACCCAAGCCCTGCTGAGCTAGCCATCCACCTCTGAGTACCCTGCTTAAGTTTGCCTCTCCTGTTTCAGAACAGATGACTAGCTTTTTCCCACCTTAAATCAGGCTCGATCCAAATTCAGCCTTCCAAACTCATGGCTCACCTGTTTCACTTCCCAGAACATACTCACTAATCAAGTTTATGTCAGTCCTCCACAGCATTAACAGCCCTGGAATGATGGCAGAATCCTCAATAAGTGGTTAAGCCTGTCCAGGTACCCTAGCAAGTCACTCTTTGTAAAAGTGACGAATATCTCCTTCACAAGTTCTCAGCAAGAGAGTCTAGAAGCCCAAGTATTTTGTCACCACATGAAAGAAGCCTGCATACCAGCAGAGTGGAGTGGGGACCTGAAAAGGGCCTGTCAGGTTGTCCTCTCATATTTCAGATCACCATGTCTGCGATAACTGACAATGCTAATGCACTTCTGTTGTGCTGATGAACAGCATTTTTAAATCCCCTACCCTATGTCTCTGGTTTTCTTCTTGAAAGTTAATCCCTTTTCACACAATTTTATGTAGATTAATATTTGGACTTATCTGGAATACATATATGTAAACATATATATACACACACACACACAAACAGGCACACATATGTGTGGATTTTTTGTTTTGAAGAAATGGAGAAAATTATACTCTAGGTTGTTTAAAACTATTTCCCCATTCAGTTGGGAAGAAGTAAGAAAGAAGCAAGCATTTTTTTAAAAAAAAAAACAATTAACAGTCCTTGAAATGACAAAATACCCACTAATGCATAATTATCTCACACCAGTTACACCTAAAGAATGTTTGGGTTGAGTTTACTTTTCATTACCATCTACCTCAAGCAGACAGGAGAGGGAAAGGGAAAGAGAGCCAACATGACAAAGCAAAAGGGGAAAAGGTAGTTTTGGCATATGTAGATGTCTCTTTGAAGACCAGAAAATACAGATCTAAACACCAACATTACGTAACCTACTTTTTTTTAAAATTTAGATTAGAGTTCTATTTTGCTAGTAACAACATATTTGTTTATCAGTGTTGGAGGAAAAAAGCTGATGCAACATGCTGCAAGGGATTGTTTTCTGTTCACCTTACATTATGCAATGCATGTGCAGCTCAGGTGTGTACCTTTAGCGATATCTTCAGCTGGGAACTAATTTAATCCCACAGAAAGTGCACTGCTTGAAACCCATGTAGGGTTTAAAGAAAAAATGGCAACACTAAACAAAATGTTATATAAGTTTAAAATACATTAAACAAGACTAATGATAATCATGGCAAAGAACAAACACAAACACGGTGAAATACTTCAGAGACGTAATTAAGAAAAAAACTCTACCACCAGTACTTTTGTACTTCTGCAGCAAAAAAAGTAAGCACGCATGGCTCTTTAAAATTACCATTCTACACATATTCATTACTTCAGCTACCAAATGGCATTAAAAGTCATCATGACAAATTTTTATAAATACATATAATTTTATTTAATGCTATTGGAGCTGTTAAAGCATTTTACTCTGAGCTGAAACGTCCAGTTCATGTTAACTTCCCCCTTTCTTTTTTTAAGTAAGCAGTGAATAACTTTAATAAAGAATTAACAGCAAAAACTGTCAGTTGTGAACATGATGAAGATGAAAATTAAAGGGGGACAAAAAGGAGTACATTGAATTACAGTGTGGAGAAAGCCGAGATTTAGGTGAAATTTAGCCTATCTGAACCTGAGCCTTAATCTCCAATTTCTATCACGTCCGTACCCACAGTGAACAAATGCCCTTATATTGTCACAGGAAATGAATGAGTAATTTCATCTTATTTCCATCTGGCAAGTGGCTTACCAATTGCATTTACTAGTATTTGGGAGCAAAAGTAAATATAAAAAAAGAAATTAATTGCTTTATTATTCCCTTTACCGGAAAGAAGACCTATGGCTAATATAGATGTATGGGAGAAAAAAAATTAAGTGTACATACAGTTTCAAGGGATGTAAACTATACATACAGGACTATGCTTGAACAGCTGAAACTATTAATTACATCAAGAAGTTCATTCCAAAAAAAACCCCATGTGATACGACGTGGTAGAAAACTGAAATAAGGAGCTAGGAATGCCATTGAAAGATTAGAAGATACTTTGTAGCATATAAATTCAGTAAATTCTACTGCAACATAATAAAACTTCTTTAAGCCTGGCTAAATTGATGATATTGGGAAGCTCCTGATAGTTTTACAGTTCTGCGTTACTTCTAGAGGCACCCAGGAATGGAAAGAAAAGTCAAGGAAAGGGGGAGAGAGAGGATAGTCAAACATAACAGTCTCAAATTTGCACTTGTTCTCTTCCCTCACCAATAGACCAACACTAAGTCTTTCCATTTGTCTAACCGCGTACTTTCCACACTCAAATGAAACAGTGCAGCAGTTCACACAAGTTAGGCCTAGTTAGCATAGCTGTTAGCATAAGCCTGTGAACTTCCACCAACCACTTGTTTCAGTAAAGTAGACGAAGTATGACCAACCTCTTGTTCTAGACAGCAGAACGAACTCTGGCAAGTTTTGCATGCTCAAAGAAACAGATAGCCAAACTATGCAAATAACCTGTTGGTCATCAAGAAGTGCAAATGGGTCCAGAAGCATCCTGAAGGAGCAGAGCCCTGTCAATGGCAACAAGTCAGAAAACAACAGTGCAAGCTAAATGGACCAGTGACCAAGGAGGTATTCTCTATGCAATCCTATAACCAATGAAACTAGAGAATATTCAATGGATCCCAGAGGAGAGACTCTGGGAGATGCCACGGTCCTGCACCTGGACTGTGCATCACACAGCTGAAGCCACAACTTCTCTCCTGGCCCACATCATCTCTTCTGCAGAACATGGATGTCATGCAACTTGTGAACTGCATAAACTGAGATTAAAGTGGTTTGGTATCCAAATTCATTTATAGTCTCCACACTGCCATTTGGTCTTAAACTTTGACAAATAGCAAACCATTTCCCCAAATATCTAGAGACAAATGCAAAAGCATTAACAGACACTAGCCACGCCCTCTTGTCAATTCAGTCAGCAGCTGTGTGATCTCATGTTTATTCCCAATGCCACCTGGCATTTTGCAGTTCACCTAAAAATCACTCAGTTATCAATTCCTGAAGTAAAATTAATTAAGCACTCCTGCTGTCACTTTGTCCTTTCTGCAATCAGAAGAGCTAAATACCGGTACACCATTTAAAAAGAAAGAAAGAAAACAATTTTATTACAAGGAAAGCAAGCAATTGATCTGAAAGTGGATCTTAGTTTGAGCTCTCAAGATAAGAAAAATTAAAACTGACAGGGGAAAAAAACATGGAAACTCTTGCAATTGCATATGTTTTTTGCCTAATTAATGTAATCAAGCTGAAGGAAGTGACATCAACCCAACAGATTATGCTCTATGGAAGAAAAAAAAAAATCATGACTTAGTTTTACAAGTTAGTTTTATCAAAAAATCAGAGGATCTACATTCCTATTATTTGTTCTTATAATACAATTGATTGTTATTATATTTGACCATCACATTTAATGACTATATTAAATATTTCTGGTTCTATTAAAATTGCCCTAAAATGGTTGTAACTACTCTTAAGTTTCAAGTGCAATTTGAAAATCTGCATCAGGAACTTGTGCAGTAAAGTTGTACGGTTAAAGTGTACTTAATTAAGCACTGCATATCGCAAGCTGCTTTCAGCTTTCTATCAACAGCTTGAAATCAAGTAGATGTCTGGGCCACAAATACTTTATTTAAAAGAAAAGAGCCATACACAACTGATCTTGCCCCCTTCTATTTACCTTGCTAAAGACCAATGCAAAAGATGTTGCTTTTGCTGAAAGACAGTACGCAAATATTAGCAATTCATCACATACAAACAGTCACAGAAATACATGCAAGTACTCCTTCTGAATATTAGAAATCAAACAACAGCTGAAAATATCCTCAATGGACCCACTTAACTGTGTTGTACAATGTGCTGTAAGAAGTTGGAATAAAAGCTAGTAGCCTTTTCCATGAACTCTTCTCTCACATTCCCTCCGTGATTTTTTATATAGAAGAAAGCCTCAGGATTGTCCACCCCATTTCTCCCTTTGCCACTGCCACTGCTTCAACATCTGTGACGCTTAACGTGAACATGCTGGCTTTTGCTCCAAAGAGATGCTTATCCTTGGTCGGTTTTGCTGGGCACTGAGACATTACGTGTCTTTGCTGCCTATATGTTAGTGCTTGACTAATGACTAAAAAGATCAGTCAATGCATTTTAGAAGTAATACAGTAAGTTTTTATGTGGGTCAGACAAGACATTTGCCTATAAAAATAAAATGCTGCCTATAATAGTATTTCTAATTTAGACAGTTCCATGTCCCAGTTATATTTTTTTCCTCTGATATCAGGTCATCATCACCTCAGAACTGCAAGATAGGATACAACCTGGAAAATAATTATAGTTAACCGATATACCTGTTATCCGTACAACTTTCAAAAGTAAAAGAAAATCACCAAAGACAGACAAAAAAAATTTCAAAGTAAAACAAAATGCCAAAAAACTGCTATCATTTTATCAAGATTTTAATAAAGTCGTAGTAATAACAGAAAATGAGAAGTCTAGTAAACAAAAATATTTTAAATTAATAGCTCAGCTATTGTTCCTCTTGATTAGGCTTGTAAAAGGCACATCCTTCCCAGTAAAGACACTTATAGGAATCACATTTTCCAAACAAATTTTAGAACTAGAATTTTAGCTTCATTGAAGCTAAAAAAAATCCCAAGATCCAAAAATCCCTTTCTACAGTCAAGTTAAATAAATACTGGTGTTTAATGGAACAGACTAAAATTTTACTAAAAATTAAGTGCTAAATTAACTTCTTTTCCTCTTTCACTTTGATATCTGACATATAAAGCTCCTGACTAAATATTTAAACACTAAGTAAAATACACATTTCCAAAGGCATATTCCAGTATCTTCTCCATTTTTAAAGTATTTCTCTACCATCAAGGTTTTAAATAAACATGCATGAAAATTTGTTTCACTTTTATATATCTAAATCCCTCTTCAACATCTACTTTAGTTTTTTAAGTGTAATGTGGTACATCCTGGTTATACACTCCAATCTACACAGTGAAATACACAATGTTACATCTCCATTGACTTAGTACGTAAGAAATTTGATTTAATGTTTAGTAAAAAGAATTCTATTCTCCTACTAATTTAGAGTTTAAAAAAAAATATTGGTAATTAGCTGGTATTTATTGTTTTAAGCCAGCAGAACTCAAAGGGATGCTTTCATAGGCATCAGGTCTAAAGCATAACTTCACAGGGGAAAAGGATCATATTAAAAATAATTGGAAAACTATCTGTCTTAATAGGTTCCATTAATTTCTATAACCAGTAAGCAGTGCCCTGTGAAGCTGACTGGAAATCACAGCTTTGATAGTTGATAAATATAAATAGCATCTTTTATCTTTATTTATAAAAAGTTGAGAAATTAGTCTTCCATAAACAAGCGTTTGATATTGTGGCCTTGTGGTAGACGGTATCAAATCTAATTAGTTGCATGTAATCTATAAGAAGCATACCTTTCAACCTAATCATATGCGGGCACAAATATTTTTGTTACATATCAGTGACAAGAATACAGGTTATTACAACATTTAGATTAGAATTACTTACAGTTTTAACCAGACACATTAGAGGACATTGACTTGTTTGGAACAGGAACTGCCACACCACGCATTGTCCCAGGGAGGACATACTGCATCTTTCCACATTACAATCATTCTGACTAATGATCATTCTAACTAAGGTCATCCCAATAGAGAGTTTCAATATACTGTGACAGTGAAATGTTTCTGGCATACTAATGTAACTCTCTGAAAAACAAACAGGAATTGAGACTTTTGATGATTCCATACTAAGACAACCAAAACCATGAGATTCCCCCCCAATAACTTTGGTAGATCAACTGATCCTTATTAGATAATGGCCATCATTCAATTATGTATTACTGTTTGTTTTTTGTGTATCATGTACAATTTTGGCCTTTGAAAACACAGAGAAAGTAAATATAAATTAGTAATTAATGAAACTTGCAATGACAGAAAAAGGAGGCAACAAACCAGGAAGACTAGCAAGCAGCAGGATTGAAACACTGGAAAATTACACATTTGTTTGAAATACAGAGAAGATCACTGCCACAGGTTATGAATGCTAAAAGATCACGAGTTCACTGAAGAAAAAAAACACATTGAAGACTTAACTATGTATAAAGATGTGACCTCTGGCTCAGAAAAAACTGTCAACTGTTGGGATCTGGGAAATATCACTATTTAGTTTATTCTGTCTATGTGCATAAAGAGACAGACATTTAATATATGTTAATTAACATGTATTTACTCTTTTACCTAAGCATCTGCTCTCGGTCACCTGCTGAAGACAAAAAACTGGGCTCAACCAGCCTGAAGACAACCCTGTATGGTTGTACGTTATTACTACCTTCTAACAGATCTACCTTGAAAAAGCTTTCTTGAGGTCCAAGTATCTTAAAGAGTCTTGAAAACACCCAGGTGCTCACTGAATACGTGTGCAATGATTATCTGCCTTCAAGAGATAGAAGATAAATTACTTCCACATTACAGGATTAGTCTTAGGGGACCTACCAGAGTACTAAATTAAGCCACTTGCACTATAGCAGACTAAAAATAGTCCTGAAACACACAGCTACCACTCTCTCACCTTTACCAAAATAGTTGTCTCACTGTTCACCTCAGCACATTTTAAGCATATATGCATACAGAATCCACAGTATATTCTAAATTTAGCAGATGTAATCTATGCTTGCTTACCTTTACATTACCAACATAAGCAAAATTTGGCTAAAAGGGCTCATTAAGAAGGCAGCATCTCAGTGCTAATGATCCAAATGTCTTAAATGCAAGGACAAAATGTTCCAAAAGGAAAACCTCCAAGTTTATTCCACACATACCACCCTTCAGAATACAAAACCTACAGACAGGTCCATATTGACTTATAAAAATCAGCCAGTTTACCATGTGGACTTTTTACTTTTAGAAGGCCTTTAAGCCATAAATTTCTTATTCCCCTGCCTCTTCACCTTGGGAAATTATTCCATATTAGTATTCTAAAATAATTATATTCCCACTTCACAGAACAGAAAAAGGTATCTGAAAGAATGAAGTTTCAGAGAAGTGCATTTGTGGGAAACTGAAACAAGACACACAGCACTTACAGAATATACAAACTTGTAATTTCAACTTTACATCCTTTAGAGATCATTAACAAGTAATTCAATAACAACAAAATTATCAGCTTTTTATCTGTGTTGATGCCTATGTACCTAGTATTTTCAATTTCTCAATGAATTCAGAAACTTAATAGTATGTGTTAACTTTTAATCCTTTCGATAGTTTTTTAATGTATCTTTTCTCCAAAGAACTTTTATTCATTTAGGTAACAGATCTATCCTTACTCTATGCATTATGGCAGAAATTCTTGCAATGGCAGATATTCTGTTCAAAGCATCTCCTAATAGCATTACAGTTGAAACAGCTATCAATCAACTAAAAGTTGCAATCTCAAAAGCAGATGAGGAATTTTTTTCTTTTGGACAGCAAAAAAGGAAGAAAAATCAGTTTTGCACATAAAACCAAAAGGCACGGGGAGGGGAACATTTTTTGTAAATACGACATCATTGCAGGTCAGCACAATACGTAACTGGAACTAGGCCATGAACCAGACCACATTTTGTCAGTTTACACTTTTACGAAAAACCTCACATTGTATTTCATAAGAGAAATTTGAGAGAGAGTACATTTCGGAAGTAAGGTAGTATGTACTAGCTATGGTGCTGCTGAAAGATGGAGGGAACATCTCCTTAATACTGACTTAAAAGAATTATTTTACAAGTAAGGCCATAAATTTTGCTTATAACTACATCTTTGTTTACGGTGGGGTTTTATTTATTTAAACAAATGCACTGTTATCCCTGGAACTCTGCTGGAAGCTTTCAGGATATTAAAATATAGGTGCATAGTCTATTTAATAGTCAGCACAAACTTTCCTGGTAAGTAGCTGATCTGTTTTCCACCCTTTCCTCCAGACTTTTCTTTTTTTTTTTCCTCCCACCTTCACTTCGGTCACAAATTCACAGCCAACTGCGTGGCTTTACTTCAGCTGAAGAACCTGCATTACAACGCTCAGCTTTCTAGCAGTAGCTAGATATGGAGCTTCCTTTACCAATACTGAGAAAGTTTCCAGAAAACACAGCTATAGCTACAATTAACACATCAGAAGGCAAAAGACATTTTTAAAACCATCCTGCACAGAATTACAGAACACAGACCTAGAAAATACAAGTGATTGACCTCCAACTCATTATCAGTGTATTTTAAGTACATATATAGATATACATTCTTACACAGGAAAGATAAGCTGCAATTTAGGAAAATTTCCACAACAGATAATCTTAACAGTTCATTTAACAAAAAATTACTATAAAATCCATGGAACAGGCTATTTAATCATGTTCTGAGTAACTAGCTTCAAATTAAATAGATTTTTCTACACCTAACAAATTCCCTTGCAAAAAACGAAGTTGCAAAAAAAAAAAAACCAACTTGAAAAAGAGTACCTTTTGAGGGTTATTTTTTCTGTTTTGACATTAGAGGAAGCATTCTTTTCAGTCTAATCTTTTTACCTATTCATACAGAATGTGTTTTATTCCAGGAATACAGATTTTTATTTGTTTAAAAACAAACAAAACCCACTTCTTTTTTCAGTTCAACACAGATTCTTTTTTCAGTTCAACTTCTGAATTTCTTTTTCGTCAAATTCATGGAAAAAATACTCTCTGTAAGAGCATTATAGATCAAGACTACTTCATGAATGTATTCATATTTCATGCTAATTAGTCTTTGTACACAATCCCTTTCCCTGATGTGCTTAGTACATGTGTCTCTGTCCTCCACTGCTCGTTAAATGTGCTATAGTTTATTTGAGCACTGCATCACTGAGACTGAAATAGACATTTCAGAATACAAAACTGCCTTTCTTCCTCTGCTGTATTTTACAAAGCTGCTACAAACAAAAGCTCTAGTTCCCTCAGAAAAACAAGGCATATAGTAGGTACAGAATGTACTCACTACTAACACAGTTATCACTGGAATCCCAAACTTGTTGAATATATGTATGTGGGTAACATACACTTGTCTGTGAATGACAAGTAGTGATCCTTACTCTTTTCTAACAGGGACCTCTGAGACACCAAGTGTAGGAAAAAACCAACGCATGCCTTTGAGAATTTACCTCCCCTTGACTTTTCTTTATAGTCAGAATTGACTCCTCCACCTCTCCTCTTCAAGATTTTCATTTTTAAATTCTGAGAACTTGGGTTTAACAAATTAATACATGAATTCTGTAAGTTACCACCTAAAATTTAAGACATTATAACTAAGACAGCTCAGTCACAACATTGTTAAAAACACATACAAGAGACCTTTTAAGATAACACACAGCTCTTCTCACTCCAGTATTTTTCCTTCCAAGCCTTTTACACAAGAGTGCTCTACAAGTTAACCACAACGCCAACACCAACCTCACTTTCTGAAAGTCAGTTCTTAGCATTTCCAAAATCAGATTTTTATGAATAAAATAATACAAAAGCGGTTCATTAATTTATTACATTTTTAGAATTACCAAGCAGTTCCCAAAGTTTACTGAAGGAATACCAACAAATACCTAAAATTACTCAAGCAGCAAAACTATCATACTTTACTTAAGCGGAAAAACTATGATAGTAAAACTGTCATACTTCAGAAAAAAGAAAATAGCCTTCGTTAAATTCTACTGCTGAAGCTTTTTGACAAAATTACTGATTTAAATGTGCACTAAAGCTGAGCAGCAGGGGTTTCTTTATTAGTACTCTTCAGAAACTCTTTCAGTTCCACAGGTTTCTTAACCAAATGATGGTCTTACAGCAAGCATATACACACGTGACATCCTCTACAATCTCAGTTTCATGCTTAGCACTAAAAAAGGCAGATAATCAGCGTGTATCTGTAGAAGTAACTAGCAGGGTTTTATTTTGTATCCTTGCTCCTCAAATCTCCAGTGGGGAAGACTAACTTGTCCTAGTGAAATTTCAAAAGGGTTAAGCAGTGCTAATTAAGCTAAAACTGAAGGAATCACCTCCACATTAGAGCATTTGACCTGGATTCAGAATAGATACAATGCTGATTCTGAAGATGAACTTGATTTCTATAGGAATTGTGTGGAATACATTGTTATATACCTCAAAGCAATCAATTAATAAAGCAAGCAACTTTCAAATATCACAGACCTCAAACTATTTCCCATCTGTCTCTTAATCTCTTAATTCACATACAGACTACTTGTATTTGCTTTTCTGAAGCTGCAATTATTACAGTTCTTTATGTAATGCTAACCAAGAAAATATCCAAACCCTTCAGATTCAACACCAATGCTCTGAAAAAATACTAACTTTAACTATTGCACATGTAAAGAAAGCAAGCTCCAGGAATAACGAATAGGAGATCTAGGAAAATTGCACCTATCTGACTTGTCGCTCATTGATTTTTTTCCCCTCATGAATATACTGCAAAGCTTTTAAAAGCAGAGCCATAAAAGAGACATAATTAAAGTGTACTACAGCCCGAGATCTCCAGTAAAATTCCTGCATCTGTTCAACCCTATGGCATGATCATTCTGAAAGCATTATTTATATAAGATTTTACAGGAAAACAATACAATACACAAAACAAAACCAAAACAACTGAGACTGATCCTAACTTCTGAGGAAGTCTAAATAGATTTTTTTTTAATCTGGGATATTCTTCATTCACTGTCACATGATGAAAACAACTCTACAGTCCCAAACTGAAAAAAAAAAAAAAATTTTTCAAACTTCCTGTATGGTTCAAAAGAAAGTCTTCACAAAATATCAGTGTTCCCTCACATTAGTCCATCACAGACAAAACTTGTGGTCAAAATATTAGCATCAACAAAGTCATTTATGAAAAGGAAGCCTTCATTTGTTCTTGGTAACATTTACAACAATGCCTATCTGTACCTTTCATCATACAACATTGTGTTTTACCATACAGAATTCATGTTAAATATAATCAACACAGAACTGTCAGGCACTCCCAAGTAAAGTGAGTAAAAGACTTTTTTGTTACAGTGGTTTTTAAATACCAATTTGGGCATGAATATTCAGCTTCTGATCTACTTCTAGCAAATAAGCAGTATAATTGCTAGTAGGTCATACCAACAGTACATCTATTTTACATAGCATGGTTTTTCAAAATAAAATATATAATCTTTGTGACTCAATGTTACAAATTACCTTCCACATAGAAAAGGAATCATTTAACTTATTGAAAGGTAAGTGTGCTAAAATGCTATTTGAAATAAAAGATGAACTAAAATTTACAAACATTGCCTCCTAATTGGAAGCTTTTGTTTGTTTTGGCGCCTTCAGAATGCTGTTCTCATTTTAGTTCTTTTGTACTATGATGAAAGAAACGTGTACCGATGCTCTGGAAATAAAAGACACACACTCCCTTCAACAGGAGCAGGTGCTATCGAACAGCTACCATTTGCACAGTGGCTCCCTCATATGAAAAAATTTACACAGGAACATACATACAAGTAATTCTTGGGAGGCCTCATTTGTGATTCTCCTGAACAATAGCCCAGCTGCAGCAAAACTACATGCATCATTCCTGAGGTCAGTTTGGAGACCCGGCTTCTCTGTGTAACTATTGAAAGTTTATAAATAAAGTATAACTACTAAGGAGCCAACTTCTGCAGTTAAGCCTTAGTACCTGATGCAAAACTGAATACAAAGAAAACATAAGCCTTTTTTCCCCCCCTTCTTTTTTCTCTTGATACTTTAAACATAGCAAGACTGGGTATCATTATCTGGTGCAAATTGCCCCTGACACTTCTGGGCAGAAAAGCTTTTATTTCATTGGTAATTATACACAAATATTTTTTTCCTTAATCAAGAAATATATTCTTAGGCATTTACTGTGATCGTTGTTTAAATAATTCTAAGATCATTTAAGAATAGAAAAAAATGCATATAAAAAAATACAAAACCACAAATATAGAGACACACATATATAAATCTATGCTAAGTGGTAATAATTCCAGGCATCAGTTTATTTAAACAATGCAAAGCTTTTTCCATCCCTGAGTTTGAGAGTTTACCTATTGGATAAATCCCGTTGAGAAGGAAAGGAAAAGATGAAAATGGCAAACTAGTAACTCACTCTTGCTTCTTTATGGTACTTGAATTTATTCTGTTGTTGAAAAAGAACAACAATTTCAAATACATTGAAAGATGAAAACAAACCAGCCTGCTTCACTTCTATGTGAAGCTGAGATATGAAGACTGATTACCTAAGCATGCAATCTAACTAAATGTAATTCCTGTAAGTCACAGAAACATTTGGTGACCCTACACTGCAAAGCAGTATCTTCCTTCGGTTTGGATTCATACACTTCTGAAAAGGAGAGGGCAAGGATGGAAAGGAAACAAACATGCACATCCTGAATTAATCAGAAGACCAAGGGAGCCACCTGCAGTTTGCAATCCAGAAACAAATACATTATGAGTTTGTGTTTTTTTCTTTTTATTTCACCACAGCAATGCATACAGTTGAGCTAGGACAACGTATCTGTGCTTAATACTAGAGATTCCTGTATTAAGCTGAAGCTTGCTGTCTCACACCTACAAACACACTGTGTTACAGGAACTTTGGCCAAAACTGAGTCCATTTAAAGCTTGTAAAAGTAAGTTCTCTGGTAAATTTGATCTGGGCTTCTTAGCATATCAAATTCAGATCCATTTTTTTGAAGTACTAATTCCTTTTTCCTTTTCTTTATAAGTACCAAATGTAAATGAATGCAAACAGTTTTCCTTCAAGTTTAACGGTGCACCGACCTCATTCTTTGGCTGCCACTTATCTCTTTACTAAGAAATAGCTGAAAAGTAAGATAAACAAAACTTTTTTCTCCCCACTAAAAATGTTTCATTATGTCAAGCACAAAGGAAGGGCTGATAAAGAAAGATGCATATTTCATATTGTCATTTGTCAGTCAAGAATAACAATGACTATAAGCTCTGTAATATTCAGAGGAACACTGCACAGAAGTAGAATCAATCTTGAAATATTACATCACTTCGATGGCAGAATAAAAGCTTTAAAACTGCATTTAATGCACGCAAACTTAATTATTTCAATGAGAATGTTTGAAGCTAAAATTCATTCTGATCAAAGAAAGAACATCATCTGCTTCAGCAGACTAACTGGTCACGGAGGGGGTTAAAAATAATAAAATTCATGTCAGAAAGACATACCTGTTAACTAGGGGAGCAAAGGGAAGGAACAAAAATTGACTGAATCAACAGTATCTACTGACTAACATTGAAACTAGCCTGTCTGTCTTTCTTCCTCTCCTCAATATCTGGCAGAGGTGTAAATAGAAAGAGTATAAGTTACTCTAGGAATTTTAAAAACCCTTGCAAAATAACACGCTATCCTTTAAGAAAGGGTGGTTTCACAGAGGGAAAAAATTACACACGATTTTCTTCAGGAGATCAAAAAATCAGCCTGCTCTATATCAGATGTAGAACACAAAAGACATAGCTTTAACATTCCCTTCCTGACTAGGCGATTTGGTAGTCAGTTCTACATTCCCTTCTTGCATAAAGGTACCTTGCACAATTGAAATCAGAAGGTACAATAAGGTTCAAAAGACAGAAACTATTGAGAACATTCAATGGCTCTACAAGAAGCAGCAAAAGGGCCTCAAAGAAAACTCACTGAAGACTGCACATGGGTATTCCACATATGAACATAACGTGAACATCTTCTGCATGATGTTAGTGAGTAAGACTACTATTTACTTGTACACGAATATTACAGAATTAACATGTTAATAGTATCAACAAAATGTGTTCAAACCAGAAGGGTCGTTTTAATTAAAGCCTAATAAAAATATACTAAGGACATTGCAACTTCCTGGTTTATATGTCTAATTTGTTCAACACACGAAGAAATTAAATACAGACAGTTACGTCTTTCATATTGCTGTACTACAGAACTTTTGGGGGAAGAAGAATAATTTCAAATACTGAAGTAGGTAAGTTGTTCAAATTTTCTGGTATGTTTTCTTAACAATGGAAAATAGAAATTTAAGATATAATAAGGTCTTCTTGTGGATGCTGCAAGCAAGGCAAAATAAAAGCTAAAGTGGGTAGGAATAGCAGCCCACCTACATTCTGGCCTTTAATTCACTACTCCAAGAAAGCTGACATTTAGACCTCAAATGCCACGTATCCACAGAAACTAGGTGGCAATCAAAAGACTATGGCAGCTCAAGTTTTAATAGTGCACTTTAATTCTTATGTAGTCATCCAAGAACTTTAAGGCAGGGAAGAAAAACATACAGAAATTTTACCAGAACTGAAGAAAGTCTTGATAAGCTACCCCAATCAACACATGCAAACAGAAGACGCTAGTCAATGATCTACTAGCAGAAAAAAAGTTGTCAATATCTTTTAAACAGTATTTTAGCAACAAGCTAGAACAACCCCAAGCAGACTTAAAAGGAGGAAAATCTCCACTGTAAGATCATACAACTTGTAATGAAGAACTCGAGATGCCGATGACTTGTTGCAACACCATTTGACCTTCACTCTTCAGAGAGACATAGGATGCGTGAGCATAACGTCAGAAAAAAGAAGGGGTGGATGATAAGAAGTTTATGTTTGAGTGTTAGTATCAACATAACCGGAATAATGGTGTTTGTTGTATTTTGATTAAACTTAATGCTTTAATAAAGTACAAATAAGTGTTGAAGTCTCCACAGAAGGTTTGTATACTTTTTGTTCATGAAAACATTGAATGCAACACCTGCATATATCTATCATACCACCTATGTACAGTAACAGCCAGTATTCCACCTTCATCTATTTTTAGAGCCAGTCCCCTTGCTATTTCCGACTAATTTAGAAAGAACATTTACCTTATAATGTTTACAATAAACTAATTTGGATAAGCAGTTATCTGCTTACAGTTCTGCACAAGTACAGTTTCCTGAACTGTTTATAGTCTAACCTTTTATAGCCTAAAAAAGAAACTGTTTATCACCTTCAAATAAGCTTTATTCATAATGTTGACAAAGGAGGATGTTGATGATATCACTGTAGTTAGTGTTATTTAAACATCACCTTTTTCTTAACCTCATCATGTCATATGTTGTGTCTTCCTCAGAAGTAATGTTGTCTCCCTGGACTGTTCTTCAGCTTTTTTGGTATGTTTGTTATCCTCTTTCTTAAATTTTTCCACCACTTTTTCATACTACTTTCGGTTGCCCATTTCAACTGTCTTCCTCCTCAACTAACAAAACAAGTTTAGATACTAAAATATTGGCACTGACCCAAAACATGAACAAGTTAAAACTAAATTCTAGTTAATCCTATCAATGTTTTACTAATTTTTCATGATTACTACCATTTTAAAAAACTGAGCTACAGATGAGTCCTAAAAGTTGTTCACAGAGGGAGATATCAAAGGTAAGACTGGACAGTCTCTGAAGTTTTCATATTGTAATTACTAAAACAAGACCATATTAAAATAAGCTATTTAATATATTTTCTATTACATATCTATTATTACATTATACATATAAAAAAAGGTGAATATTTTGTTCATGTTTTGTTCACTTATAGTTTACATGCAAGTTTGTATTTTCTCTTGTCCTTTCTCACTCAAACTCCCATAATGTGAAAAATACAACTCAGCTATTAAAACCTTCCTTCAATTTTGAAAACATATCAAAGTGATTGTTGAATTGTATTTTAAAAGTCTAATCATAAAGAAGCAACAGAACCCTGATCGAGAAGTTTTCCCTTGAGGTAAGTTAGATGGATAATGAATTCTGTACTGGAACAATCCCAGTAGTTACAGACTATTATGTACTAATTACTACCTTTACAGATCTACTGTACACATAATTAATTTCTTCAGAGCACCACTATCATTCTTGACTGGCAACATACACAACCTAAATTACAAGAGCCAGAAATTAACATGATCCTTTAGGGAGAAGGCATTAACTTGCTTTGTAGTGTTTTGCAATTAGACCATCAATCAAACAGTGAAAAGTGGTTTTTATAGTAGCAGGCCTGATACACTGAGTATCGTCACATTATTACAAAGTTATCTGAGGCCCCAAGCATATGATGTATCACAGCCTATCTACAGAGCCATAACATTTTAATCCTTTACTTTTACCTGCTAGAAGACACTTCATCATACAATTATATATGTACTTAATATTCCAAAAATTAAAACACCAACATAGGGAGTTTTTGAGATCATATTCCACAAAGCACTGCAGACACCACACTGCTGCTGATGGTGTTCTTTTCCCTTACACTGGTAGTCGAAGATAAAATTTGATGTTAGTTAAGGGACAAAAGCAAAATTTGCAAAAAGAATGTTCTAGCTGCACAACATAATATGACCTACTGAAATTATTTCAAAGATTTGCTATTAAGTAGGTTCTTGCCAAGAACACTAACATTTTAAACACTTGATTTTAGTTGTTGGGTTTTTTTACAGACATTCTACAGAAATACAAATATACACACCCCCAACCCCGCCAAAAAGCAGTAGCCCAAGCTTCCAGAAATATATAACCAGACTGGATTAATATACTAAGCATAAATTCTTGTTCAACTTCATTACAATATTTCCCTCACTAGAAAATTACTATTACGCATTTAATAAAAAATGTGTAATTTTTTTAGTTCTAGAATTTTGATAGTGGGACCATCTAAAGACATCAACAAGAAGGCATTCTTAGTTGATAACACACCTCATCATTTCACTGTGTATTTACAGAAATTAATGACTTAAGATCACATAATAGACTCACAAGGACAAGGTGCATTTATCTGATCACTTGGATCTCCTCTCTTCAGTTATTAAGAAATACTCCAGGGTTCATACTATGTAATCCAGCTAAGGAGGACTGTTCATTGAGTTTATTTCACATTTTCTTTATACTCCATAAACTGGAAAGGCTTTTTTTTTTTTTTTTAAATTAAGAAAATATTTATGTAATCACACAAAGCTTAAAATTGATCACACAAGTTTTAAAAAGGAAAAAAAATCTCACTATATAAAGGTTATTCTACTCGTTAAAAAAACTTGTCTGAAGACTGTTGCTTGCAGGTAAGATTTAACTGTTTTAAAAATAAGAAGATAAGGTTGAGCTAACAATACCTCAATAGAATTCCTTCCTCTTGCTATTTAAATATCAAAACACAAATCAATCCATGATAAGATTATTTTGCAAACCAAATATTACTGAGCCTGAAATTTTCAAGTCGTGACTCAAAAAACTGTAAAAGGATGATGCATATTTTCACCAGCAAAAATCACTGCTTTCACTTTAAAGCAACGCATGATTCACAAAATAAAATTCTGGACGATATCAGATTCTCTCTTAGAATTAACGAGATCAAAAGAAAACAAGTAACTGATTGGAAACTAATACCATCTTTACTCTTTTCCTCCGTGCAGCTACACAAGGAAACATGCATCTACGTGTTTCATTGCCACTCACAATGCAGTAACTGTCCCACATCTTAATACCGCCCAACTCATTAACAACCACCACAGTTGCCCATTCATTTTCAAGTGTGCCTGATCTGGAATATCATTTACTTGCCAAAATGGTCTGTGAGATATAATCATTGTTTCCATCTCTGCATCTGGAAGCACAGTTCCAAGCTGAAAACACTCAAAGATCTTTAATGAAAATTTGAAGCCTCAGAGTCCATTTGTCAGAGGCCCTTAAAAGGTATTCGGATCATCTGTATTTCTCTTGAAGAAAAATGGAGAAAACCCTTCTAGACTGTACTGAGACAATGATAATTAGATCTCAGTTAACTTAGTTCAAACCCCAAGATCTCAAAATCCTGTAAAGTCTGAAAGGGAATACTTTTAATGTTTCCATTGCTCCCTGTACAAGAGATGTTTTCATAACTGTGCTCAGTAACTGATTTCACAGACCAAATAGTGCAGTTTGACTATTAGTACTGATTTGAACCTAACTAAATACATTCTAGATATTCATGGGGCACCAGTATTAAATATCTAATTTTACAGTAGCAAGTAAAGGTTTAATCTTATGCATACTTTTTAAAAGAAAATTTGTATCTAAGTATATTTGAAGCAGAATTATTTTACCAGTCAGGGATCATTCCTTTTTGTTCCTGGTGCTCTGTGATTAAACATTCTTATGTTTTACAAGCAGCTAACTGATGAATGCAATAACTCATTAACTAATAAAAATTGTGCTTCAGAAGTGTCTTATTATGACTCCCCCCCCTCCACTTTTGGGCTCCAAAAGTACCACTTCCCTGCAGCTTTGGCTGCCTTCCTTGAAACAGGCAGTACTCACGATAGCAAGGCAGCACATAGTTTAGTGACAACCAACATTAAGTTATTCTTGGAGTATCTTAAAACAAAACTATGTTAAGTGAGGAAAAACCCCAAAGTTTCATTCTCATTGTGCCAGAGAATCATGAATAGAATTCAGAGATTGAATCAAATTTGAGTGCTGCAACCTCTATGGAATTACAAGTTTTTAGCAACTGTCTATACCATCATTTGTTTTACTTCAGTTACTATTCCCACTGGCATTCCAAAATGCTATGAAATACAAGATAGTAAACACTAAGTCATCAACAATTGCTTTTGGCAATTGTCAGTTTTCTTCCACTCATCCATTTATTTGTTTTACATGCTGACTGTGCTCTTGAGAGAATATGAAATGCATTTCTATTTGTCTTTCTATCATTCTCCTGTAATATATTAGGAGACCACACTAAGAAATGGGACTAAAGCAGAAGAGAAATTTGATCCTAGATTATGCTTGAAATAAGTATTTTGGGGATTAATGAGCTGCCTGTGGCTCTTAAGGCAAAAGGTGAGGAAGAATGGTGAATATCATTCAATGTTTCCCTTTGCAGATAGCAGTTGCAAAAAAAAGTTGCTTTGTGGAATGCAATTATTTGAGCCTGTGCTGCAACTAAATGCTCTGAGACTCTTCTTGACTTCTAGTAGGTTTTCAAGTTTTAAGAAAAACTTGAAGTCAAAGAAAGACAACACTGACTTTCTCTACTAGTCAGCCAAATTTTCAGATTTTAATATCCTGGGTAATATGTAGTAGCATTTTTAACAGTCTCGCCAGCCTTTGTTATGGCATGTTATTTTCTACAACTATTAACTGAGAACAACATAAGGAGGAACAGGAAAAATATCTGCAAGGCTATCACCACAGTAAGCTATTTGGAGAATTTCTGTTGTTCGTAGTTTTAGAACTGTGCAAGTATGTCAACAAGAATTTCCTCTCCTATGAAACCGACAGCTAGGTCAAAATTTCAAGAGGGTTTTTTCAGCATTTTTAATGAAGAAGCTTTTCAGGAATTCAGAAACATTTCCTCAGATTTCTGATTAAAGAATTCAGCTCAAGGCAAAAGCTTGTTGTTTCCATTAAGAAGGGCCTCATTCCATTTTAAGTGTTATCTGCTGCTAGGGGTTCTTTCCCTTAAAGGTTTTCCTGTCTTGCTGTCACGCTAAAACCGGTGATGAACTCCACATCATTTTAACCTCACTGCAATGCCATGAACCAAGAATCTATCAAATTTTGGTATGGAAAAAAGTGTCAAATTACAGCAGATGATGCTTTTGTATTACTGTGTGTAATATCTGAACATTTAGAGCAGACAGTGGGAAGCATTGTAAAAGCAGAATACTAATGGCTCAAATTCAGTGACTACTGAAAAGAGCATTAGCTCTGAGTGAAAGAACTGTATATTTATTTTATGAAAAACACAGCTATGACTAACTCTTTGAAGGGGTTTAAAAAGAGCACGGAAAAAGACATATTCAGAAATAACTCAAGGAATCTACTCAAGAAATGCTTCAGGAAAGTTATGGTCCTCAGAGACCTTCCTTAACCTGAGTTAACTTTTCAAACACTGTATTAGTATAAACTGCAGTTCTACTTCCTGAAATTCAGACAACAGCCAGGATACCACAAACCTCTATGTGCAATACAACTTAATTTTGAAGTAATAAAATCCTCAAGTAATTGATAGAAGTGAGAGCATTCTAGTGGTTTGAATTAAAACAGAATACTCCCTATGGTTAAAATAAACAGCATCACATGAATTGTTAATTCTCAAAGCCAAAAAGTTAAAGTAAAAAAAAAAAAAAAAAAAACAAAAAAAACCACAACCCAGCAGCACAAAAATGCTTACAGTCAGTACACACATTCACTTCAAAATCCTAAGCATGTGTTTGCTTATTCAGATTTGGCCTATGAACACTTGATACACCTGACTCCATCCACCTTCAAGAACTGCACATCCCTAAAGTATATTGTATTCTAACTAGCTGATACATTGACAAAAGATTTGTAGCTAGACCAGGAATTCATTCTTTCAGTTTCTACCACTTCCTGAACTCTAATTTGTTGGGCTTCCTCATTAGCTCCTGAGTAAGTTATTATTGAACCGTACTTCAACAGTACTTGCTTCTCTTCAGTGCCTGAAACAAATTACCAGTAAATGGCCACATATGAAATACTGATCAATTGACCATTAACCATGGATAATAATAAAAAGACTTGAAGAGGCTGTGTGCAGCTTCAGAAGTACTCAAAGACCATTTGAAAGCCATGAAGAGAAGAGGATGGTATTAAAGTATCAAAATCATTACCAATATTCAGTTGTTAGTAACTGCATTCCCAACTCAAGATATAAATATTATCATCATATCTCCTATTGAAGGAATCAAGTGTTTGAGAAATAATGATTTTTTTCCATCTAAAACCAATAGCAGAAGAGCTCTTTACATGACATACTGAGCAGCCTCAGTTGCACTCAACAGAAAACTCCAGCAGTTTTTATTCTCACTGTATTGCTCTCTCTAGTAGTCAGGCAGACCCATTTCACACTGTGTTCCAACAAAAATTGGTAGACTACCTGACACTTTCCCATGGTATTATGCAAACAGTTTAAAGATTGTGCACTTACACATTCAACCCTTTGAAAACTAACTTACATCATTCACTAATGACAGTAACAATGCAGTTTAACTGTATATAACTTGGGGGGGTGCTTCTTAGATTACACAACACAAATTTAAATACTAACTAAAGGAGCATATTTAAAAACTTTTCTTTTTTCTTAAATAAGAGCTGCATACAGTATTAAAAAAAAAGTGAAAGCAAAGACTAAGGACAAAAACACAAGAACTTTGAAAAGAACGATGGTTTCAACCCACATATGACTACTGTTATAATTCTAGAATATTACAGAGTTGTGATTTTGTGATTCAACTGCATATTGTAATTGCTACATTCTAAGTCTCACTTGTACTTGTAGAGCATTTTGATTTAACCGAGTGATACAAGCAAGTAAATTTTTGTTACACAACAAACGCTCCAACATGTGGATATCTGACAACTTACAGTTCCTGCAGCTAGGAATATTAATGCAGATGAGCATGATTTTAGGATTAGAATTTAATTTTAATTTAATTTGAAGAAAATTTGCATCTGTCTGCAACATACCCTGCACTTTTAAGAGGTATTATTACAAAAGGTTCCTCCCCTCATGCTGTAAAGTGAGGGAGGAGCAATTCTTGTAATAGACTGCTATGCTTAATAAAAACATACGTTTTTAAATCATTTGCCTGCTATAAAACCATTATATGAATTCCATGGTATTGCACAAAGCATAAAAGAGACTGTCATTGCACAGTTTTAAATTTAATAAAAGCATAATACAAAGTAAAAGAAGAATGTACCTTTCATTTGTGTTCCAAAGGTAAGCGCCAATTTTGCAAACAGTTCTGGGTTTTCAAATTTATCTTCTTCAGCTTTTACCCAAAAGCTGTTTTCTGCTATCTCTTGAGGCTCAATCTGAAACAAAAATGGCATCTCCAGAAGTTAATAACTAGTCTTTTCAATAGCCAAGTTAAAGCCAATGCTACTGGACTTTTGTGATAATTGGACTGAATTAAGTTTAGGTATGTTCCAGGTATTATATTCTTAAAGATGTTTTCCGAACAAAACACAATCAGATGAACTGCCCTCTATCTACACAATAATTTTTATTGTATTTCTCCCATTCAACAAGTTTTCCAAACAGGCTTGATAACATATTAGCATCTGGGTTTGAAAGTGTTCTAGCTTTCTCTTGATAGCTTTCTAGACAGTTCCCAAATTCTTCACCACTGATATGCATCCCTGCTACTTGAGAACTGTAGAAGGAATAGTCTTTCCTACACTGCCAGAGTATGGAATACCTTATTTGTAAATGATATGTCAATGTGGAGCTTTCAGTGACTCAATATTAAGTCTGTAGGAAGAATTATCTTTTTCAATATCAGAAATAATTTTATACGTAATACGACTTTTTTATTACAGCTTCCATTTTTCAAATGTAAACAGCTATTTCATTACAGTACCTAATTCGATAATGGCTATATTAAAAGAAGAAAGTATTCTGCAATGTAGAAGCTGAAAGCCAATTTTACTCTACATGTATGATTCAGAAGAGCTATTTTGTTTTCAAACTATGTTCCTCTTCCAGTTCTTAAAGTCTTATCAATTCTTGTTTACAAGTTTGTTTAAATGCCAATTAATTTTCAAGGGCTATTTAACTTCAAGATGATATGCAGGAAATTTATCAATACTATATTTGCAAGCCTCACTAGGATTTCACTGCAACACATTGGTCCTCCACCTTTTACTATATGATCAGTCTGTTAACGTGTAGCTGCTTTACCACCACCAGACATTTTTAAAAACTACCTTAATCCAACACTAATGGTGAAGACAGTTACAACAAAAGGCACTAAATTAAACAGCAAGAATTTTATTCCCAAAATGATGGCTCCTTAAAAGTGATGATCAAATAGACTTTCCTCTTTTTCAGTATGCAGGAGATCTTTGGCACTGTTCCCAGAGCACTTAAGCAAAGTGTCCATCTGTAGTTATTTTCCATTGTCACATACAGCATTCAGATGTACACTTTATAAATTATTTCTATAAACACATGAACATAATTGATTATAATGAAATTGGCTGCAGTGACAAATATGTATTATAAACTAAAAAGCTTATTTTTCTGTATGTTTACAGGATAGTAGTCCAAGTATGTTTCACAGTTACAAAACTACTGCAACTGACTCTAGGATCAGGTATTACTTAACAAGGACAACTGAGTGTAGAAAGCGTAAGTTAAGTGTATAGCAGGAATTCTCTCCTGCTTAAGTGAGATGCCTAAATAAATGAAAAAGTGAATTGTAGGAGAGAAACCATCCCAACCAGACAAAGCAGTGGCAAGTCAAAGATGAGCAGCAACTTCAGGAGAGAATGATATTATCAATGGCATGCAGATTTTCTTCCCCCCCTTAAGAAAATTTGCAAAATACAGATCTGTGATGAAAGCTATATTCTATAAGGAAAAAAGTCCAGATGGTAATACCCAAACAGATACAAGGGGTTAATAAAAAAATCTGGAAGTCAAAGATCATAAGAGAAGCTAACTGAAGTAATAGCCACAAAACATTTTCTTAAAAGCCCAGGTGGAAATGCATTTCTAAAACATTAGAGCTCCATTTCAAAAGGAGGAAAAATAGTTTTAAAACATCCAGAAAATTGTATGATAGAAGCTTTGAAGAGAGTAATCTTCTAAACAGAAAGAAGACAAAGACATTCAATGGAAAAATATCTTCAACAGACAATAAACATTTCATAGGAGGGTGACTTTTTTGTTTTAATATAAGGGTTTTAAAGGTTACAAAATTGTATAATTCAAATGATTCATAAGAGTACATGAACTAAAAGGACTTTTATATGGCTAGATGAATTTCAAAGGAAAAAAACAGGCCCAAATCTCTGGATCCCAACACTGGGCAATGCCATATTCCACAAAGTAATACATGAGCATCTTTTCCAGTATGACAACTCATACATTCTTGTTTCTTTTTAACAATACAACTAGGCTACTTAAAACAGTCCATTTTTTCTGATTAAAAAACATAATATATTGGTGTGGCTGGCAGGTTAAAAATATTTTGTACAGTTGTTTTAAGAAAACAGCAGGACTATACGATTCCTTTTAAGTTCAGAAGCTTTAAAGTTAATATTTATTCTCAAAAAACTTTTCGGTTTTCTGGAAAGGCACTGAGAATTATAGGTAAAGAAACAAAGAAAACCCCTCACCAATTTCATTTTGCTGCACTCTCTATAGTTACTTTTAACACCATCCTCATCTACAATTCTCTAACGGACCTGAAGTTTCCAGCACTGTCATACTGTACTGTAGCACTAAGAATGCACACTGATGCGTGTTAATCAAAACCAAAGATTTAAGGTCTTTTTCCCCGCTAGATATTTTTAATTCCTCCTCCCACAATAAAGAAGTTATCATTTATCCTTACATGCAGATTATTTTATAAGAATTACAGACAGAAAAAGTAAAGAGTTTCAAATTTATTTTAACGTTTATTGAAATTAATATGTTAAAACCATGGCTGACTATTTTGAATATCCTTCTACTTAAGTATTTTGAAAGCCTGTTTTTAAAACACTACTGCTAGATACGCTTTCAGATTATTTTGGCACATCTCCAAATATTTTGAAATCTAGTGGCAAAATACTATAGATAGCTTATAAACATTAATTCTTCTGGTAAAAGAAACTATAAATTGACATGCCATGCTTTTCCACACAGGTTTTATCTCAACATTCTAGATTCCTCCTTCTAAAATTAGTGGGATTAATCATTCATGACACTGCTCTTGTTACTCCAAAGAGCGAGCCATTTCACTATTCAACACTTCAGAATTGAGAGGAACACAAAACCTAAGCTTACTTTTTATTGAGAAAGACAATTAAGATTGCTTATTCAAAAATATCAGACGACAGTCTAGTTCCTCCTCTTAAAATTAACTTCTGTCATTACTAGTTCTTGAAAGGTTTTGCTTGAAGTGGTGATGGTATATATTCAGAAACAATACAAAGCAACTCACCTTGAATCACCTGAAAAACCCCATGGGAAAAACTAGAATGATTTCCAAACACCATCCAATGCTGTTGCCCTAAGACCTTTACATACACTCTTAAAACTGAAATTTCATTGTGTCTGACAGGGTAGATCAGCTACGTAAGAACTTGATGGACGTATGATCCTGTGTCCTAGCAATATTGTGAAAAAACAGTCTACAAGGGACTGTTATTGCTGAACTGATGAATCATCACAATATCATACACAATGATGTGATTCATTTCAGAGGTTTCATATTGAAAAGTTGTAGCATCTTTAGCCAGGAGCAACATCTGGCATCCCATGTCATCCAGCTCCATCCAGGACAACACGGTAACACCCAACTTTATAGAAAGATGTATATCTACATCCATATGAATTTCCCAACAGTTTTACCAGCTGTAAAACATCCTGAAAAAAAAAATGCGATTTAAATTACATGTTCAACAGTTGTTCAATGTTAAATTGCAACTTATGGTCAGCAATGACCATCTGTAGCCACTTAACAGCTTACTTTCATCAACAATTTGATTTTACTAAGTTCTCGGTAGCAACACACTATTCAGATAGAATATGGTTTTCAAGGAAAGTGTCAGACACTAGCTGGTAGTAGAAAGATTTAGTACCTTGACAAATAAGTAGCAGATATCCAGTCAAACTACACTGAAGTCCAAGACAGAGCTCAAAACAGATAGTATGCAATATATAAAGGTCCTCCTTTGATTTGCCTTGCTGATTTGGTGATCTATGTATTTTTTCCTACAGCAAACCTCAATACATCTATCACGTTTTGTACCACTAAAACTCTGCCAACCACAAACTGCCTTTAAGACGTGATGGTTTAGTCTTGATGATAGACGCAATTATCTAGCACCCTAAATTTCTTTCCTTTATATGGAAGGAACAGTGGCTATACTGGTCAAAAAGGGATTTTAAAGCAACACGTACGCAAACACACACCTGGATACTTGCATAACTTCTCTTTTCACAAAGTGACCAATTATACTGAGAGGCAAGTAATAACTAGTAACTGCTCTTACAAGTTAGTTTGCAAATCGGAGATTGTGCTTGCAGTTTACTGCTGAAGTAAATGTTTATATTTTAAGGTTTTTTTTCAAGTTACAGTTGATTAAATATAACCATGTTAAGACTGTGCAGCTCACATTCATTGGAAGTTAATGGTGCCCAAACATTTCACTTGAGCAGTCCCATAGCTCCTCCCAGTGGCCATAAGCCTGCCCTAGCACATTACTAATTTGAAACAACCAATAAACATCTCAGATTAATAACCTACAAGTACCATTATAGCACAGATACCAGCATTCTCTGACCTTACAACTACATTAGACATCATGAACTTAGAAGGTTTCTATATGAAATAGCATGCCGTTATCTATGTTTGAAAACGGCTTTAAAACTATTCCTAATGTTTTGGATACATGTATGCAACTTAATGCAAAGCCACAATTCATGTTCATTGCACCTAATAGAATGGTGCCCCGTCTTTTCATTTGGGTCATCACAGTTTTTCACTCTGCTTTGATACAGACCAACAATACAAGCAACTGTCTGCAGAACTGTGAAATTCAGTGAGCATTCACCCACCGATCATACTCCACATACCTCAGAGGAGTCACAGATGACCTCTCAGACCAGCCCTCATGACAGGGCCAAAAGAGAAAGAAAACACAGCAGTTACCTACTGACATCTCCTGCTGCCATTACATGAATCCACTGAGCTTAGCACACATTCTCTGAAAGCTCTCATGGAAAAAAATCTCTCGCTCAGCAATGTGCAACCCAGACTTTTAAAAAAGAATTTTGTATCGGAACTAAGTTAGCTTCCTGGGATACTCATCTGTCAAACATCAAACAAAGTTCTGTCAACAAGAATCTCATTTAAAAATTCATTAGTGTATACAGTATCAACTATATTTGTAAAGTAAAGGAGAGGGGAGGAACATCAGCTTCACAACTCTAGTAGAGCCATGACTAACTCAAGTTAAGTATTAAACCACATACTGCTAAATCAAATGCAGTAATAATTTTACACAAAACTAGATAGCTAAAAATTCCCTCTAGTAAAAGTTTCTTCAATGCTTACAATAAAAATTTACGTTTAATAACACCATTGCCTTTAGAACCTTCTGGTAAGTTTTGCAACTGTCTTAACAGGGTAAACACCTGCCTTTCTCAGAGAAAGAAAAACACTGTTGGAGTGTGTTTTGTAGTACAACTATCATTTACGGGCAGGTAAGGCAATGAAAGTCAAATTTCCTTTCAAAATTCCGAACATATCACAACAACAAAAGAAATGTGAACACAAAATAATTGGCTTCTTTTCTTAGTTAGATGCTTTAATTTATAGTAAATTACTGTATTTATTCAGAGGTCTGATCTTAAAATAATTCTTAACCTCATGTCAAGACATCTGCCTTTAAACAGAAAATCTTAGTAGCTTAAGAATGTATATTTAGTATCATGGTAAGTATAAAGTTATTTCTTTTAATTAGAAAAAATTATTTTGCCAATGCCTTCCCACCCTTCTCTTTTTAAGCTAGTCAAGTGTTTTAAGTTTCATGCAAGGCTTTTAAAATGAAACTAGATAACCCAATGAATTGCCACCATAGCGGTTTCACTCATACTTCATATTTAAAAGAAATTCATAGAAGGCATAACCAAAGCAACCATGCACTGTTCTGTTGAGAAGATACAAAGCTAAAATTAGAGTCTCTGAAAGCCTGATCCACTTTCAACCTGTCTTCAAAAAAGCAAGGAAAAAAATTAATCATAAACCACAAATTTATGGCTCCCACAGCTTGCTTAACCCAGAGAACACAAAACTAAAGTTAGACTTCTGCTTTGTGTTGTCTTCCAAATTCCACGTACCCATTCACACCACGTTTTACTCCATTTTATACCTAGAGACTCAAGTAAAACCTCTTAAATACATCTCCTTTCTCAACAACCCTTCTCATTACTCAGCCTCAGCTACTTCAATTAAGCAAACAGCTGTAGTTATCCCTTGACTCCAGATCCTTCTTTCTGTCAACTGCCAGATTGCCAAAGTTCCTAAACAGCAGTCTTCCCAACAGTTTTCCACCCAATTGTCTACTTCAAGGTTCATTTCCCCTGTCCTAAAACCCAGCAATCCTTTAACTAACTCAGTATTTTGCTGAAAAAAAGTAGTAACATGATTTATAAAGTAAACATTTTAATTGTTTGAGAACTTAAACCTGCTTTAAACAAGACATTTTACCTTTGAAGTGTTTACTTGGCAAGTCAAATATCAATTACAGTTGAAAACATGTAGAACTTAACTCTACACAAAATCAGCCAAAATTCTGAGAGCTGTTAGCTACAGGTATCCCCAGAATAAGGGGTGTTATGGGCTCTTGGCAGCATTAAACACTTGGAGCTTACCCCATAGCATAAGGTGTCTTTAAAAACCAATATTAACTGAATCACAATCACTGCATCAAAAATGTTTTGGATAAAGAATGGAATTAATTCCCCAAACTTCATGAGTACTATTAACAATCTAATGTAAACCCTAGCACATTACCTCCTTCTTCCTCAAAAGCCACTTTTTATCAATGGAAATAAAAATAAACATAGTAATACCTTTGACCAGTTGATTCTTTTCATCGTGACTTCCAGCTTATACTTTTTCTTCTCCTTCATCCCATGTGGTAACGCTGGTATCACCGGAAAGGGAGCAAAAGGAACACCTCCAAGAGCTGGTGGCATTGGAGGCCCACCAAAAGGCGGTGGTGGTGGAGGAGGTGCTGCTCCACCAGGTAGCGGAGGAGGTGGAGGAGGTGCTGCTCCACCAGGTAGCGGAGGAGGTGGAGGAGGTGCTGCTCCACCAGGTAGCGGAGGAGGTGGAGGAGGAGGTGGTGGTGCTGCTCCACCAGGCAACGGAGGCGGAGGAGGTATTGCTCCACCAGGTAGCGGAGGTGGGGGCGGAGGAGGAGGAGGTATTGCTCCACCAGGCAGTGGAGGCGGTGGAGGAGGAGCTGCTGCTCCACCAGGTAGCGGAGGCGGTGGAGGAGGAGCTGCTGCTCCACCAGGTAGCGGAGGCGGTGGAGGAGGAGGAGGTATTGCTCCACTAGGTAGTGGAGGTGCTGGAGGTGGTGGCACATTCTCACTTGGTAGGGGTGGAGGTAATGGTGCTGCATCTGTCAGTTTACCTGTCAGGCCTGGACCCTGAAATATAAAAGAGGAATTCTTTTCATCGGGGAGGGAAGGAGGTTTGACATGAAGTTGAAACAACTAGCATGTCTTGTAGTCAACTGTACCTCAAGAAAGTGAGAAATGCAACCATTCTCCTATTTAAATGAGAAGCAATAACAATAGATTATACCATGTACCATAAAACTGCCAAGTAAACCGAATAACCTAGCATTTTTATAAAAACAAATTGTTTCCATTTTAAAGAAAATTTAATAGTAGCAGTAACATTTAAGTGAACAGAACAGCATTTTATTTCTTACCAATGCACAAAACATTTATCCCACTTAGGATATCCTGGCAAGCTAGGGCATCAGAGATGGTAATAACCAAGCTGAATTTTAACAACACTAATCTGCTGGTGGAAAATTTTCTACAGACATCACTGAAGCAGCTATTGCAGTGCAAGAGGTTATGGGATAACAGTTGTTCATAACTATCCTGACATCTTGCAGGGGGAGGGGGGGCAGATAAAAAAAATAATCGTGCTTTCTTTTAAAAATCTGTCTGCAGTTGTTTCTGTGGTGATAGGAAGAAAGAGCAGTTGCAATATCCATTCCAATAAGTTTTAAAAGGAACACTGAAGAGAAACAGCAGCGTATTAAACCATCAGAGAGGTTTCTGTAGTGATAACATGATCCTAGCCTAGTATGAATTCCTCACAGATATTTGTCCTTCAAAACTGTTAAAAAGCAGCATCAGGAGCTATGCACAAACCTCAAGCTCATATTCTATTTCCTCTACTAATTTTTATGACAAAATTATTATGTAATATAGGCTGTTCATTTAACCTGATTTGCATACTATTTCCCTACGCAAGTATTTACTGTTTCTAGTTTAAAGGAAGCAAGAGTTTGTTAAAAAAAAAAGCTGAGAAAAATCTGAGTGCATCTAAAAATAAATGCCACAATATATTGTATGGGGAGCACAACACTAGAGAAAAAAGGCACAGATACTAGAAAGTTAATGTGTATCACTTCTAATTGTACCATTATGAATGGTGAATGAGCTGTAATATCTGGATAGTCTGAATTCTGTTAGTATCAATATAACAGGATTAATAATTAGACTAAAAATAAATTTTTGCTTTGCAAAAGGCGTGTGTTTCCTTGGCCCACAAACTACTACACAAGTTGTAATGCAACAATTGGTGGAGAACTCATTAAAACAGACTGTCAAATTTCAGTGTAACATTGTCTCAGATATTTGAAACAAACATTAAAATTGGTAAGAATGAAATATGAACAGAAGTGTCTGTGTGTGAAAACAGAATAAGAAACCGTAAGACACCACAGGTTACAAGAATGACTTGTATTGATAGCAAAGGACGCAATGAACAGCAATCCGACTGTTAAATGCAATGTCATGTGCTTACAATAAGATGAGAAGGCCAGTGCTCTGATAAGGCTGTAGCACAGACAACTTGCCAGCAGAAGACCAGCATCCTGAAAGCAGGATGATGGCAACCAGGTTATAACACATCGCATGCTATTCTTATTATTATCCAGATAGGAAGTGAGACCATAGGCATTAAGATATCCACAATGAGGAAAAAAAGGCAACAGGCAGACCTTGCCTAGCATTGAAGGAATAGGAAATAAGCCAGGCTGAGGCAAAAAGATCAAACCATAGTATCTGTTGGTTCCTAAATGGTATAAAAGACCTGTCTAAACCCCAATTCATGGTCATTAAACAAAAGAAGCCCAAGAGATATTGTGAGGGCTCAACAGGCAGCATTTCTTATCCTCTCCGCTTCACTAGTGATCCGGGACAGATCACTTGGAGGTACAGTTTTGGTGCTTGTGAGCAAAATTCATGAGGAAATGAATGTAAGTAAAATCAGCTTTGCTGAAATTAAGTATCACCTTCCACTTCCATAAGGTCTTGCATTTTTGTTATATTTACCTATGAGACTGTATAAAGCTAGTGTAATACTCATTTTAGAAATGGCTACAGTCTGATATCCAGAGTTCAGAAAAAAATTATCAGTTGCATGCACATGCTGAAAGGTATGTATATTGTGCTTGCATGCACATGCTGAAAGGTATGTATATTGTGCACACACAGCTATCTTTATTTCCACCTTTGCAATTCAAGTATAAAGCCTTCCGAAACAAACGCTTTCTGCAAAACAAACAGAAGTAGTAATGTTAAAGCATAAACAAGTACTTGGAGAAAAAAAAAAAAAAACAACTCAGGCTGGATTCAAACTTTTCAAAGCTTAAGAAAATTTTTTCCTCCATAAACAAATATCTGTGACAGATGTTGAATATACTACTATTTGAAAAAATGCCACCTCCATTAACTACCCTTAGTAGTTTATGCTGGCTTAAAAACAAATCAATACAACTATAACATACATTTCAAACTCCATAGAGACAACACACTCCTGGGCAATTTCTTTTCAATTCTTAAAAAAACCCAAACAAACAAACAACTGTGGAACTTACTGTGACTTAGTTTTATTACCTGGGTTCGTAGCTGTTTGATTTCTGTTTCAAGTTCTTTGATTTTCTCTTCTCGTTTCTGAAGCTCCGCTTGTGCCTCTTGTCGAGCTGTGAACTCTTCATCAAACTGTAATGATTAACCAACACAGAAGTGTTTGTCCATTTATGTCCACACTAGATAGTATACTTTCAGGAATTCTTTGAACAATATCACAACTAGAGCAATAGATGCATTTTTAACTCTAAAAAAAAAAAAAGTTTTTTTCCAGTATGTGTTCTTCTAGTACCACATAATTTCTTCCATCAATAAGTCATGACACAGAACCGCTCAGACCCAGCGACTTACTACAGCTGTAAGTTCAACAGGCTTTTTCTCCCCAACAGAACATTGCAGACTTCTCAAACTATGCTCAAGCATAAGCTCACTGCATGAGATGTAAATCTGAAGAGAAACGTGTGCAACTTCAGCAATATCATCCATAACGTAACATAAGAAAGGAGGTATCCAAATAAGTTAGCGATCCCTTTAGTCTTGATGTCCCCATATAAAATGGAAGTCCAGTTTACAACATGCTTGTGAGAAATTTGCTGTATATTTTTATCTTGCTACCGTTTGCTGGTCTTAAGAGATTATTAGCATCTTTATAAGCTTCTGTTATTCATTCTTCCACAGGAGAAAACAACTTATCACTAGGAAGAATATGTGTTGACTGCCACTAACAAAGTACGTTATGATAAATAACTCTGCCAGGGAAGCCTCACAACAATTTTCTTTCTATAAAGCTCAGACACCATAACTCCTATTAAAAACACATTTAACATTGAAGAGAGAAAAGCTGATGACTAATTCAACCCTTCATTTGAAATTTGTAATCATCATGATCAAGAACATGTACTGCCTTTTGGCCTGCAAAAGGCTTCTTAGACCAGGCCAGCAAAAATAAAAAAATTTAGTGCTTTTAATACACAACAACATGGTATATGAATTTTAGTACTATTGCAGCTAATATAGTACATTCAGCATTTCATAACCTTAGATAGGATGTGATGAGCTGAGATTAACAAATTATCCATTAACATAATCTAGGAAACAGGAATTTAAGTAACTGGAAAAAACATGTCATATCAAGATATTTTCAGGACAAACACAAATAGTGATAAAGCAGAAGGATAAGTGTCAATTTCTTTAGAAATACCCCCCCAAAATTTTATTACAAGAAATATACTGAGCTGCAATTTTTCCTACAGAAATAATTTTAAATGTCTAACCTCTCCTGTATCTAGTAATAAATGAAAACTGCCCATGACCAAAATAGGCCTTTGTTATCAAGTTCCTAATAAAAGAACTGGACCAGAAGAATAAAACTGTTGGCAAAACAAGTTCCAAAATGCACTGTAAGGTTCCTAAACGTGAATAATAAGGAAATAAATTACTCTTCCTCATAACATAATAATTTATCACGGGCATTATAAGGAAATAAAGCAGTATTTTAATGTTAGCATCTCTGTGCCTAAAGAGTCAATGCTTTCTCAAACACTGAATGACACTGCTTTTCAGTAAGTTTCTTCAGGTTCTAAAACAAAGCTAGATGAAGAGTTACAAACATTTTTCCCTCAATTTTTTTTTTTTTTTTTTAAAGCATATACCTGCACTTTAGGTATTTAACTATGTCTAAGTATTTCAGGACAAAATAGCAACAAGTAGTATTTTTCCCATCAGTTATCTACAGCAGAGGAATACAACTGAAGATACGTACAGCTAATACTACTCATCTGCTTTTGAATTCAGAGTAAGCTGAATCTGAGCTGTGCGCACACACACACACAGAGAAAAACCCCAAACCCACAGAGCTATTAAATGTGGAAGAATATCCTGCCTGTGAGATACACTATTTCCCCGTTTCCACTAGTTTCTACTGTGAAACAAGCCTACTGTGTTCCTGTCAGGCTTCTGTTCCACATCTTAAAAAAGAGTTATGATTAGGACTTACCTTTCTGGAAAATTCTGCTGCTTTCTTTTCACTCTCTTCTACTTTAGCCTTGTCCACACATGCATCTAGAGTTTAAATAAAATACCACACAGAAGTCAGGTAAAATATATCACAGCTCTGAGATGACTTCCAACTGTAATTACCCTGTGACCCCATGACACAAAGCAACAGACAAAAAACCACAATGAATTACTAGGTTGAACTGACCAAACATTTGATGAATTATTTTGATGAGCAAAATCTCTAAATATAAAAAAAGTGGTGAGGACACATGACCAAGAAAGTTGAAGATGAATCATCACAGTTGTTCTGTCTCTCACAGATCTGAGTTTACATGCTCTTCTCTTTTATATGAATCTACAACTAAGTAAGAAAAAAGGATTTTCACATTAGTATGAAATAATAGTTACTTCTGAGGTCTCAAATCAGAAAGCCTTCTTTCCAGATTAGGAATCCAAAAATCAAGCATTTCCTTATTTCAGAAAAATTATTTCGTAGGCAAGGAGAATTTGGACAGACTGTGAAGCGCAGATTTCTTCACTCAACAGTGGTACAAAGCACGTCTATTGACTTTTCATACAGTATAAAACTTGAAACATTTTAGAAGTAAGGTAAACACAAGTAACTATATTATAGGTAGGAATTGGCATGGAGAGACAAACCAGTTATCCCTAAAACTAGCAGGTCAGTGGGAACAGAAGGCAAGGTAAGCCAAGATCTTAATGCAAGATCAAGTGATCACCTTCCTAGAGTTGTAAGTGAATAGAAAATGCAGAAATACTTCTTAGATATGTACGGTATCTTTTAGAAAACAATTTCCCCTGTCCCCAAATTCAACCTGTACAACATCCTTTCTTTGCTCCTTTTGTCACATCACCAAAAAAACGTTTTCCCAAATGAATGTGTTCTCCAAGAACAATTACTCCACCCTATGAAATATTTACTCCAGAGATGCCCTTGTATTTCAAGAATACAATCTACCCCACCAATCTTAAGAAAAGCGTAAAACAACACTTCCTAAATGCTGATAACTGCCATTTCAATGACAGAGTATTTATTCAGCTGCTTCTTTCCCACGTTATGAACATCCACAGTCCCTCAATGCTTTAACTGACTAGTTTACCTTAAACTAACCTCAAATACTTGGAAAGTATTACAGAAAATATTCTTAGAATGAACTATGTAACAATTGTAAATCCACTAACAATTAACGCTAATGTAAATTTTGATATTTGTAACAGACCTGAAATTCACAGAATTTATGAACAAGCAATTTTTGGTTATTAAGACTATTGTATTCAGATATAAGTCAAGACAAATTTGCAGAAGCAAACTTCATCGGTATCATTTTATTAAAGGCTGCAGAGCTTGATGTGGCCTTCTCCACAAGTACACCTGTAGCTT